>NC_051846.1:161348305-161356657 GCF_002237135.1 Teleopsis dalmanni | reverse complement strand
TAATTAAAATAATATATATTGTTAATATTATTATTGAAATAACAGATATTTTTATTAAAATAATATATTATTAAAATAATTTAAAAAATTATAAAACTATATATTACATTATAAAATTGTGTATGATTATTGTATAATCAGTCAAAATCATATATATAAATATTAAATTACTGTAATAATATATAAATATGAAAATGCCGTAATGTACCCTAAAATTCTTCTACAGAAATATTTTTGCGTTTAGGAATAAATTTCTAATATCATAAGTCGTTTATGTAGGACGAAAAGGATATTTAAAATAGTCGTCAAAGATAACGAGTTAGCGATATTATCTATTCGGAAAATGTACTGGTTCTTACAAAACACAATGGTTAAGAAACATTGGTATAAGCGATGTTGTCGATGGTAACAAGGGTCTATGATTCAGACACTTTTCAAACTTTCTGTACTGTTCAAATTTATACATATATTCATTAATACTTATATGCTCTGGCGAATTGATATAAACTCGTAGCTGTTCGAATGAGTTTGTTTATTGAGGTAGATTTTTATACAGATTCATGATTCGGTCAATTTTGTTTCTTGGAGCAAGGTATCAACTACTAAAGCTATTGAATTAAACACCCTATATACAGTAATTAAGTATAGAGAAGCATATAATGTTAAACTGAAACTATTCGTTGTTTAAAGAGTACTAAAAATATATAATTTTATTGAATTAATATACTGTAAACATTAATAAAAATATTTACAAAACGAATAATTAGATAAAAGATGAAATTAAATTATTTAATCTATTTTGTATCTAAAGGAAAATAAATTTCATGTGTTCATCAAAAGTCAAGCAACAAAATTTGTTTAGCAAGCAACAAAAGGGAATGTTAACAAGTTTATCATTTTTGCATAAAAAGCGAAATAATCAAATAATAAATAGCATATAAACAAATTAATTAATATTATATTAGATTATAAAAGTCGAGCTACACTTCAAACAAAGTCAGATTACTGAGAATGAGCCTAGAACAGTAGCGCATTTACTGTGACTAGTAAATACAATATAATTAATAACAAATTTATCAACTCTACATGACATAGAAATAATTTTATTATAATTTACTGATATCAAATAAGAAAAAAGGAAATCATATCTGAGATTAAATATTTTTTTTCATTTATATTAAATAAAAATTAATATATTTGCTTGCCTTAAGTTAGCAGTTAGCAGTACTGAACTTTCCACTTTGTAATCTGAAACAAAATGCGCTACTGTTTCAATGCACAAAACCTAACAGATTAAAAAAAATCTTCTTTACAATACACAAATTCAGTTTTATTCAAACATTTCAAAGCGAATGAACAATTCCTCAATATTCTAATAATTTTATTCAATTATAAATAAATTAATTAATAATTAAAAACGACATATTAAATAACTAAAGTGAAGTGAAGTGAAGTGAATTGAGGGAAAATGATACTGATAACAGCCTTCATCTGCGTAAATCTGTTAGTGAACTGTGGCGCTTATGTACCTGCTAAAAATATTAACAAAATCAATTCCAAAGTAGAGTCCACCGTCGGAGCTATCGAGCAACCGTATCGTGTACATATAACAAAAGTCAAGGGTGCCGCATGGACGCATGCAACACACATAACCGATGATTTGGGCGGTATTGTGGATGCCGAACGCAAGCAAAGAAGAAATCTTATACTGGACCTGCACAAATCCATATAATCCGGGAATTATATATATGCAAACAAAACAACAATATTTTTTATTGCTTTAAGATTATCAAAAATGCTTAGTTTACACAAAATTTACTAATTAAATTTGAATTAATAACAACAGAAAAAAATAAAAATCCGTAGTCATGCTCTATTTAAGAATTGGTGTGGCTTTAAGTGGTTTTTTTTTCATTCGAATTCAACATCGGTAAATAATGATATTAAAAGTACAAATTGATAAGAATTTCGTAAACATTTTCATATATATATTATTCATGCAAGGTGAATGAGTACACACAGTTGAATATTATTATATTAAAATACTTTATTTTCTAAATAAACACTTTTAAATTATTAATGCCCTAAAATGAGTAAATAATTTTTTATAACCGCTAATATATTTTAAAAAACTTGTATTTAAGATTTAGATTTATTATTGTTGTTATTGTTATTACTAACAATAAAAATAGTCAAAAAAAATTTATCTGAATAATTTGACTTTGAACTATTTTAAAAGCGCACCTATTTTATACGCAAATAAAAAAAAAATAAATAAATGAAATAATTATAACTATAACAATTTTTTGTATTATATGGATTTCGAAATTTATTGTTTAATTGTTATTAATTTTATTAAATGATAAGTGAAGGAAAAGGAAATGAATCTATAACTCCACTTTGCAAAAAAAAAAAAAAAAAAAAATGTATATTATATATATATATTTATTTTATAATTTTTAAATTTTTTTAATATAATTACTATTAAAATATTATTGTGCCTTAAATGTTATAATTTTTATTAATACAATATAATAAATATTTTTTATAATAATAATTATAAAAAATTTTTATTATATTATTATATAATTTAATAATAATTTTATTATAATAATATATTTTATTATAATAGTAATATAATATTTTATTATAATAATAATATAATATTTTATTATAACAATAATATAATATTTTATTATAATAATAATATACTATTTTATTAGTAGTATAATTACTATTAAATATTATTGTGTCTTAAATATGATTATAGTTAAATAAAAAAAACATAACATTGATAAAGTTTTTCCTTTAAAGCAGGACATTATGTATAAAAAACTTTATAAAATAATAAAAATTTAGAATTTAAATAAATAATCACTAAATAAATCATATAAACATATAATTAAATACTCATATATACAGTGCTTTAAGCTTATTCGAAATAAATGCGAGAAAGTGTGCCTTGATTTAAAATATGAAAAATAAAATCGTATGGGAAAGGCTTATATTATATATATAATATATTTGCTGAAATATAGGATATTAAAACAAGGTGTGTTACAAAAAAACAGTTATTTCAAAAATAAAAAAAAATAAAATAAAAAAATAAAATAAAATAAAATAAAAAAACTGAATAAAAACTATTTATAAATAGTTTAATAGAACATCCTTGTACTTTAATTGTTTTTGTAAAAATTGTGGATAATTTTTCCGGAAATCTAGTTTTAATTAAAATTATTTTAACATTTTTTTTCACTTCTATTATATCGATACCTTATTAGCTAATGAATTATAGTATGCTCCGGGTCTCGAGATTTCAGAATAAAATCAAGTTTTATATATAAAATCAAGTTTTATATATAAAATCAAGTTTTATATATAAAATCTAGTTTTATATATAAAATCTAGTTTTATAAATAAACTTAAAAAGGTTATTTAAAAAAATTAAACAAAATAACAAATTTCCTAATTTTGAGTGCTATTAACTTATCAATATTTTCCAAAATATTGTTTTTAATAGAAAGAATTAAAAGTATATTAAAAAAAACAAAAAATTTCAAATGAAAAACAAAATAAAATTATTTGCTAAAAAGATTATTCTTAAAATTAAAAAAGAAGGGATGCACTAAAAATGCTTACACCACAACAGTGCTTAGAACGGTTTATAGGACATTGATATATATTTAAAAGCTGATGAAGATCTATTATTACAGTTGCTTTTTTTTTAAATGCATCTCGGTTTTTCTAACCTTTACGCTTCACTTAAAATTTTAGAAAATTACTACCCTCAACAATATTTAATAAACCAATTAAAATCAGATAGTAAAAATGACCTCAATTTTAATTAAAATAAATTTAAATAATTAAAAAAACTAAATGAAATTAAAAAATAAAATTTGATATAACAAAATGCACTTCATTGTTGCAAAATTTCAATATAGCAATTATAAATAACTTTTTTTGCAAATTGATATTTACTAACATTCATACTTGCGCATGAATATACTCCCTTTAAAAAAATAATAGTGCAGCTAGCTTGATTTTCCATACCTAGGCATATACTGTAAGGACTAAAGATTTACTATATTTACACTGTGCCATTCCACTATCCTTCCACTATCGCAAAAGAGGTTAGAATATACCCGAGGCAAAGCATGTCTGCCATAAGAGGTCGGCTAAAATCCAATAGGCATTACCCGATACTGTTTTAAGTAGAAATGGTAGTGAGTAATTCTAGTACCACGGGGGTTAGGGTCCACAACTCAGATGTACTGACCTATAGAGGGAGGTTGGCCTCTTTAGAGGAAGTATCGCGGGCCGGAATTGTGGTTAAAACCTAAAATGATGTGGGTAGAATGATTGCATGCATTACTTTCTTTCGATGTGGAGGTGCATTTCCTAATCGGGTGTTGTGTTTCAAAATAACAGAGATATTATATGGGCTTCTTTCCCTATCAAGGAAGAAACTATATCCAAATATGTAGATTAAATTGGTACTGGTTGAATTTCAATAGGCGCGTTTATCGTCACTTTATACTGATACATGTGTAAAGAGGTTCATTGTGTTAAGCCTTAATGAAAGGCAATCACTTTTAAAAATCTATGGATTCTGTTGCATTCCACTTTTATATATGTATATTCTATGTAATTTTTTAATCTATTATCTTTTTATATAATATCTATTTTATTGTTTTGTATATGTAAATTTCTTTAGGTTAATTCATGATCAAAACGAAATAAAGATTTAGCTCTTGGTAAATTTATCGATTGGGTAGTTAAAGTTCAGCTTAATTGAAAAAATATAATGACAGCACTTTTTAATATATTATTCCTCATATGAAGATATAACAAATTTTATCTAAGTATAGCTTTATGTAAATGTATATGAAAAACGATCAGAAATCTATAAGTGTAATTAATTTAAACATATTCTTTAATACAAATATTATCAAAACATATTTATATTTATTTGAAGCCTTTTAGTTTTCTCTTCTTACAATATATAAAATTTATTTACAATATTTCACATTAAATTTATTACTCAAATGCATAATAGTTTTCTATTATTATAATTTTATTTAGGATATCGTAAATACTCGATGTCTAGGCGTTTGTTCCTCTACTTCAGGAAAAACATTATCATTTTCCTCACTTAATTCCGTAGAATTCGTTACAGATTTTGCTATTTGTGCCTCATCAGCACCTACCGTACTAGGTGTAGCCGAACCGCCACCCATTTCAGAGCTTGTACCAGTGACTACAACGACGGGCATTTGTTTACGTCTTAAACGATTAGCAATCGGCGGTACAAAAAGATCATATTTAATTAGTGTGCAACCAGGATCAGTATATATGTGAGCATTAGAGTCCCAATTTAATTTAGCATATATCCAAGAAAAAATGAGACCAACGAAAAATGTTAATAGAAATCCTATGACAGCATACCACATATAAGATATACGATATAAATAGAAGTAATGATCCTCTTCCTCTATTGCTTTAGTATTTGTACTGAGAAACAGATCGCTAACATGACTTGTTTTTGTTATTGGACACTCTTCTGTCGACATTGGTAAGCTTGGTATTGGTGGTTTAGGTTGACCAAAACCAATCCAAAATGACATTCCCAAACCAACTGCTAAGCCTGTTAATGCACCTTTCTGGTTGGCAATTGTTATATACATGCCAAGTGTAAACAAACCAAGTAAAGGACCACCAATAATACCAAAAATAGATAGTGATGCTTGCAGTACGCCACCAAGTGAACTGGCCAAGAAAGCTATACCGATACATACGGCTCCATATATTAAGGTCAATATTTTTGAATACCAAACTGTTTTCTCATCAGATAGTTCCTTTTTAGACATTACATGTAATAATGGCTTTATGTAATCTTCTAGCGTTACAGCTGCTAAAGAATTAATAGCTGATGATATTGTTGATAAACTGGCACAGAAAATACCAGAGATAAAAAGACCTGCAAGTCCAGACATGTCACCCATGGTGTCCACTACGAATAATGGCATTATTTGATCACGTGAATTAATACGGCCTTCCTCATATGGATCACACTTCCGATACAAATAATATATGCATAACCCCGAAAAGCATGTGCTAAAACTTAACAACATTAATATGGGCAAATTCCACCACAAGGCACTTTGTGATGATTTCAAATTTCTAACCGATAACAAACGCTGTACTTGTGTTTGGTTAACGCCATATATGGCCAGATATGTAGCGCAACCACCTATTATTTGTGTCCAAACAGTATGTCGTGTCGTTGGATCAATGCTAAAATTTAGGAATTCAATACGATCACCCTCAACTGCTGCATTCCATATTTCGCTAATACTGCCGGCTTTGATAATACCACATATAATCACACTATAAACAGCAACAAACATGAGTACTGATTGAAAAATATCTGTTATCAGCACAGCTTTCATGCCGCCAAGTGTTGCATAGAACGTGCAAACAACACCGATAATAATAATCGAGAAAACTGTATTCAATTTTGTAACAGCTTCCAATGCTAAAGCGGGCGCAAAAAGCACAATACCCATGTAGAGTATCATCTGCAGCGAAAAGGCAAGGGAGGCACATAATCGCGTGACATAACCGAAACGCATTTGCAGATACTCGTAGACACTTGCCGTTTTCAGGCGGTAGAATACTGGCAATATAAGATACGCAGCGAATGGTGTCGATAAAACATACGAAATGTTGATAACCACAAACATTGTGCCGTACTGATAGTTCTCCATTGACACGCCAAGTATTGTTATGGCAGACATGAAACTGGCCATTAAACTAAATGCAACCGGCGTTATTGGCATGGAACGATCTGCTAGCAAAAATTCTTTGGTGGTCTTCTGCTTGCCACCTGTCAGTCGATAATAAATACCAATCGAGGCAGATAATATAAGCACGAAGGCTAGTATCGTATAGTCCCACGCACCAAGTGATTCCATTATGTATCTTTTTTTTTCTCCAAATTTGTTTTGATTGATTGTGTGCGTTTATTGTTTTAGTGTCTTTGTTTATTGTTTTTATTTTTTATTTGAACAAAAAAATTTGTACATTTGTAAGTTATATACGATATATATAAATACATATATATATATATATATACTTATGTTTAATTGTGGCACATATTTGTCATTTTCTGTTTAATTGTTTATATTTGTAGGTTTGATTCTATATTTCGCGATAGGATAAAATAAATCAATAGGAGTTTTAATGCTTTAAAGGTCTGTATATAATAACAAATTATGAATTTTTAATATTTTATTATATTATATTAATTATATTTATTGAATTATAATATATTATCATATATGGATTGCATACAATTCTTCTACTCTAATTATATTTTATATTGTAAGCCGTCATATAACTATGTAACTCTGCGGGTCCAACAACAGATTAATGATAACAAAATTAAAAAGTCTTGCCACCTGAATGGAACGGACTGAAATAAAGCAATGTGGATGAGTGAAGCTATGTGGAGAGAATTTGACAAGATTGAATATAACGTCACTGATATATTGATTATATATGTATTTCTTATCGAAGAAATAGAAGAGCTTTGGTCTCCAAAGTATACCATAGTAATCGTTTGTCATAGTCAAAGACAGTTAAGTTCATAATTATATTATTAAGGATCTTACACCAGACAAACTCTAATTTGAAATACTACTTTTCCAAATTGGATCTAGAAACCAAAATGTATTGACATCAAATCAAACACATAAGTTATAGCAAAATAAAATTTGTTTGCAAATATAATATACATATATAGATATAAGCGAGTTATTTTACTACAATACAATCAAGTTGTAACCCATTCACTGTGTCTATAGCTCTATTTATGAAAGTTTGAAGTTTACAACATTCATGACTAGGAATGTCGTTTAGCTAGGAAATCCTGGTAATAGGTTACTATTCTTTCATATGGAGCCAATGATATGAGATTACTAAGTGGCACTTTGTTATTGAAAGTGATTTATTTAGGAACGGAAAATCCATATTACTCTCAAATGACTTAATTTACAATATTTTATTTGATTGGGTTATATTAGACAATATATTATAAAATATTTTAATAAACTACAGTATAATCCAGGGAATGCTTATCGTAGGTAATATGAACACGTGAAAAATTGTTTTAAATATTAAAAATAAAAATTTCAGAAATAATTGATCAAACTAAGAAACGGATCGAAAATTTACTATTAATACACTTTAAAAATATTAAAATAAAAAACAATGTCATTATTGATTAATGTCACTAATTAAATAAAGTGACAGAAAACCTGGAACTAGAGCACTGCCTTATACACTCTATCT
>NC_051846.1:161328904-161348205 GCF_002237135.1 Teleopsis dalmanni | reverse complement strand
AAAAAGAACTAACTGTCGTTTTACTAAGCAAGGGAAGGTATTATAGTATTATAGATCCCAATAACTTAATATTTGTTACTCGTTAAGTCGATCATTTTAAAAATATATAATTAAGTTATAAGTTCATCTTGTATCAAATTATCTTAATAGAATAATCCCCCTATAACGAGGTAGATTGATTCGGCATTATAGGAAAACGCGTTATAGGGATATTCCCGTATACCCCGTATACACACGTGCAAAGGTACGCTAAGCTAATTATGTACTGTACAAATCCCCGCATTATATGGGGAAATGTTCGTGTTATACGGGGGATTAAAATCGTGTAATATGAAAACGCTTTAGAAGTATACCACGGAGGATATACGCGGCGGGATTACTGTATATTATAATATGCTGAAAATACTGAGCGTCTCATGGCCTTTATAAATTAAAATTTTACTTTTATAATTGCAGTAATATTTTTTGCTGGAAAAGTATTACTATTTCAAGCAAATTCTTGTATTTACAAAGCCCTGAACTCACTGGAGGATGAATAGCATACCTACAATTTGAGGTTTTCATAATAATAATACTATAGAAAAAAATATAATATATAAATATATTTATATAATATATAAGAAAATCTAATATATAGTAAAAAGTAATCGAATTACAGAAAACAAGATCTTAATGATTGATATGACCGATTGTCCTATCGATAACTACAATGTCTCTACACAATTGAGGAGAATATACCTTATATATAAATAACTTCTTTTCATTTTCTCAAAATAGTAAGAACTATGCATTTCTTCTAAATTTTTTACATAACTATTGTATTAATTAAATTAAATAACTTTGTTCGATAAATTCGGTTAGTGGACAATCAATAGCAAAAAAAGATTATCACAAAATACTAAATCTACACAATTACATACGCACTCATATATTTGGATAAAAGTTCTTTCAAGACCTTAAAAATGTCTATCTACGAAACATTTTTTCATATTTTCAAGCAATTATACTTCTTGTCATATTCATTATTTTAAAATATTTTTAAAATACTTGAGGATAGCCATAGATGCTACCTTATTTATAAACGTGGGTAAATCCAGATAGAACACACAACTATATGTATACTCGCAAAACACATCTTCGACTTTGATTGCATTAACGATGTACACCTAATGATAGTTAAAAAAGAAGACATACAGAACAACCCATAAATAAACCCAGATTTAGATTTCATAAAAAATCAATACTGATAAAACGAAAGAAATGATAACAAGTTAATCGAATTGGAACAAATCTATAAATATCCAGAATCTTTGAGCCAGTTGAGCTATTTACGACTCTCCTGTTAAGACTGTCCTCTTATTAAAGACCGCCATGCATTATACTGGTTCGATCAGATTTATTTCTATTAAATTCAATTTATGCATTAACTGAGATTGATTTGGGTGTCATCATATTCTAAAAAAAATTTTTTTTGGTATAATTAGAATAAATTATGATAATGAATTATAAAAAATGAAATAGAAATTACAAGATTTATTATTTAATAAAAATATTTTGATGTATGTGAGACATTAATAATTACTTAAATTATTTAAATTTTAAGTATGGGAAATCTCACATAAGAAAATTAATTTTATATATTTTAAATTTATAAATTTTTAAATATTAAATTAATTAGTTTTTTTAAGCAACAGCAAATTTTCTACATTAGCTAATTTCAAATTTTTTGTTTTGGGTTTTATTTAATCGCATAATAATTATCAATCTTATACCAACTTAACTCTTCAGTTAAAACTTTAAACAGCTTTAAACGAAATCCTTGACCGAACTGAAGAATATTGCAATTTTTTTATATCAAATTGACAAATGTAATCAAAAACCGAATGACAAACCATTTTCTAAGTGCTCCTATCCTTGTCACATAAGATGTCCTACGTGTAAGTGGTCTGGCATAATCCATTAATCCAACTTGAGTGATATATATTACACATATTGAGTCTATCATTTCATAGTATCATTTTATAGTAAATGATAGATTCACATCCTATTTGTAGCTTTTAGACTTATAATTGTCCGAAAGAACAATAATACACAGCGGGACAAAACACCTTTGTATTATCCCTGGAGAAAGTTTTTGGCATATTCTAGAAAAGTAAAGATATTGTAAAAATATTAAAATACATACTGATTCATCTTGAGTATCTCTTAAGCTATCTCGATTATGTTGAACGATTTATAATTATTATATTTTTTTTCTTATTAACCATAATTTGTTAACAATTAAGAAAAAAATGTGAAATGCTACTACTGTATTCAATCGTATATAAAATACTTCACAAATTTTACATAATATTATCCACACTTTCATTATTTCCAAATATAAATGAAAATGTATTTTTTTCTGAGAATTGCAATCCATTAAATGATTTAGAATACTTTCAAGTGCTATTATACTTTCAAAATAATCATATAGCAATTTTAATTACATATTTCTAGTGCTTCATACCTTTTAAACGATAAATTAAGGTTATTGCTACATGATACTATTTCCTCTTAAGGAACTTTTTTATTAGAAAACAAACATATATACAAATATAAAATACCTCTACACTTAATCAAGAAATATTGGATGCTGCACGAGCACACTTTTTGGACCAACTTTTAATGAGGCACGCAAATCAGAACCAGCAAAATAATAACTTTTTGTGTCAACACACAAATCTCAATTTGAGATCCTGCGTATGTACATGGACTTTCGTATAACCGAAATGGTCAAGTAATCACAAATTTCGAACCATGAAAAAGTTGCTAGAGAGGCAGAAAGATTAATCGAAGTTTGATTAATGAGCGCAAATGTTGTGGAAAAAAGTGAAACTTTTTCATATTTTATTTATGCTGTGAAACTTTTCTAATAAAGGAAAATTTGAGGAACGTTTAATGGGGAAAAAGAGTGTATGTATTTCAATTTAATGGGACAAACATTCAGCCATTACTCTTAATTGGATAACAATTTAAAGGCTGATTTTGTGATATGAAAAAACATGTCTGACTTGCTGGCTTAATACGTCTGCAGACGTTGAATAAGAAGGAGAAAGTAACCATAATTACCTTCTATGTTGAGGTTACTGCTCTGATGTCACATTAAGAGGTATCGTAATTTTATAGTACAAAAAGTTAATGACCAAATATTTTAAATACACAACTAAATACTTCCTAACTATGGATGTCAATAACATCTAATTATTTTTTTTGAAGAAGAGTAATTAAGACGAACCATTCACTGCCAAGATATACTCTTCTTTTATTATAAAAGCTATTTTTTATGTATGTTTAATGAAATTCTGAAGACTTGTGGATATGCAGTCAGATGAAGCTGGTATCAAGGCTTTTCATTTTAATATGAAAACCATGGGGCTAAGAAGCAGCTATTACTTAGTGGATTGTTATGCTGATATAATATTGTTTTGTATTTCTATATGTGCTATAACAGCAGTCATTTTTGAAATTCCAAAATTTTTGTCAATATATACGTTTTAAGATACCATGGAGCAATGATTATTTGTCTAAGTACTACAATATTTAGTACTCTTTGTACATTCTCGATAAGGAGTATCAAGTTCAGCAAGGTAACATATTAGCAAGAATCATTTTAAAAGCCTAGTAAACGTGGACTGCAATAGTAAAGTCAATCACATATGATTGATAGGGTATGAATCCCGCTACACCAAGCACTTTCTTCCAAAAAAATCTTAGAGAAGAAAGAACCTGTTAAATATGAATAGTTGGAATATAAATACTATGATTGGAGTTGTGAAAAATTATTGTATTTTAAGCAAGCATTAATGCGATCAAAATAATAAAAAAGTTGAATACGGACTATACATGTATAGAGAGCAGAGAAACAACACAATTGCCATTGATGAATGCCAAAGGAAATATTTTCCACAAAGAACGGATCAGCAAACAAGAGTGGTCAAACATCGAATTCGAAAATATTATATTTTTTCTGAATGAAACTGAATTAAAAGGAAGAATTCAGTGATTGCAGATAATACAGTTTATGCTGTTTTATATATGATAACTTTTTGAATATATCAATTTTGGTATTGAGCATCTTCCCATAAGATGTTGAAGATCTCATATTTCATGTAAATTACATAGCGAGCAAAAATATCTACTTGAAAACTCTTTCAAAACTGGGCATCTTCCCATAATATGTTCAAGATCTTCTGCCGCATTGGAATTACATAGCGAATTGATGTTACAGATCATTCTTAACTGTTGATTTTAGTTTATTCACAAAAGGCCATTTCACACCTTGATAACCTAACAAATTTTTTTCAGGGGATATGTCTTATTGTAGTATGTCTCACTTCCTAAATACTCAACTTTCCTATTTCTGCCTTTTCAGTATAAGTTAATAGCTGTTTTTTTCGTAGCTTTTTGACTAAAATATTTGTTTTAGCACGAAATGCGTTTGTGTTATACCGTTTTTTTTTTTTTTAATATATCAGAGGAATCCACTTATTTAATATTTCATTGAATAACTTTTAATACTTATTTACTTATGTGGCCATAACAATCCGTTACTGGGTTTCGGGCTGACGCAAATATGTCTATTATAACCGTCTGCTTTTACATGGCAAGTGCCAAGCCCTGTGTACAACCCAGAATTAAAGTCCTGGGGATATGAGTTGCTGCACACATTATTCATTAACCAGCGTGTTCCAGATAACTATCCAGTGGTGCCACTTGGAGGCTATGCGACCGCTTGGATTGAAAAGGAGAACAATTATGCTGGCATTTTCTATGTTAAATGCAATCAGACACGTTGCCTTGTGTACTCGCTCTCATGAGCTCGAATAGCCCACTGCGAGGGCATATATTCCAGTATTAGAAAGTTTATTATCTTTCTTAATAACATCCACCAAATGTGGTATCTAGCTATATACTGGTCAGATCAGTGAAAATTTGTTGACCATATAAGTTATTCCTATCAGTATATATCCAAAGTAATGTATGACTTACAATTAAATATTCTACTTTCTTATTTATAACTAAGTTTAGTGAAGTTTTCAGTATAACTGGGATATAAAATTTTATCACTTTATTAATAAACAATAACTTATACTTTTTAGTAAAGTTCTGTATAATTAAATTTTATTGCTTATTAATAATTTTCTTTTCAAAGCAATTTACTTATAACTGTATTCTGCCTGAATTTGAACAACAGTTTTTTATTATTCTTTCATATACTTAAGTAATTTTATTAATAAGAAATTTTACAAACATTTGTTCCTAATTTAATACCTTTTTAAACTTTTAGTGCACAACATCAATATTTTACGGCAGTCATTTAATTGAATTAATAATGCAAACCTCACTGAAGCAGTGAGGATACAAAGTAAACTAAAGAATGTGAGCTGCATTGGATAACAAAATTTTTATATTCTTAATAAAATTCGATACTTTACAAACCAAAAGAATGCATTTAATGAAAGTCAATATTTGCATAGCAGCGAAAACTAATTTCTATTCAACTCTCTAAAGTTGCACAATCCACTGAAAAATACTTTTTATAATTGGAAAATCGCACGAAACCAAGAGACAAATAGAATGGAAAACGAAGAGAAGACCGCTATTGATGCCCAGGCGGCAGCTGTGCTAACAGCACAAACACCATCTCCCGCTGCGATGAGCCCACATACACCGCCATTGCAGCCCATTGTACAAACCTTCACAGCACCATTGCATCGAAGGAAAGGACGTCTGCAACGGTCTGAACGTTTGCAAACTGTCGACTCCTCCAATAATTCCAGCGCTAATAATTCCACAACCACGCCAACTGCATACTCAGCATGGGAGGCCTTGGTGAAGGAGAGTTTCGGCCAGATTGCTTGGCCAATAAAAATTACTTCATGGGAATTAGTGGATGATCGTGTTAAAATTGTGCCAAACAGGTGAGTTCCATATAATTAAATGCCATATACGTACTGTTCCCTAACCCACAGCTAATTACACAAAGTAAACATAATATACCTCCGTACGTGGAGTTTGTTTGCACACGTAAATCTAATAACAGAGTTTCCTTCTTTAACAAAACACATTAGTGTGCATATGGAGAAAATAAATCATTTTAACTTCATGTCGGGTTCTTTATTAAATCAAATATCGCCAGGATACTTACCGAAGTCCAAGTGCAAATACTTACTCGCAATACAGCCTTTCAAAGTGTATCTCTATATTCAGTCAAGTTGTGCTTTTCGCTGGCGACTGTAGTTTTTGTGTACATTCACAATCAGAAAAATCAATTTATATCTGTATCTAGATATGAGAGTATGTATTCATACTTAAGTATACGAGTACTCGTACTGCTTGCCAGCAATGCCGACAACAATGTATCTATCTATTTATCTATCTATCTATCTATCTGTGCTGTGTACATTTCTAGTGGAATTGCCTTTGTTATTATTCATTTTCTTTTTCTATTCATGGAGGTTTGTGTAAATGTGTTCGATATAATGTTCATTCGAAGGTGCTTTGTGTGATTTCTAGTTCAGATAAAAATGTGTGAAAGTGAAAAGACCGCAAAATGTGCAATAGCATCGAAATGCCTTTTGTTGTGCTCAGAGGGTTGTGGGTCATTTAGTTAGGGTCAGCCTAACAACATAAGCATCATGAGTTTATTGTAAGCTTACCACATCTCTTAACTGTTAAGTAGCTAAGTAGGAGCTTAAAGTGGCAGCCATAATTCCCTACACATGTGTACAGTAAATTTATGTAAAATATACATCAAAGCAAGATACAAGATTTTCACAACGGCTTATTTTCAATATTTTCTTTGTCCTTAAAAGATACGCAGATAATTAAATGAATGAAATGGCATCAAAAGGAATCTATTCTGTATTTTTGAATACTTTTTTTCTGTTTATTTAAGTTCAAGTTTTGTGTACTAAGAAAACATAAAAATAAAAAGTAATACAATAAAAAATTTGTTATAATAAAAACAACAAAAACAAAATAAAAAGTAATTTGTTTATTTTTATAATAATCACAAGATAATCCCAAGACTACTGCCTGTGAGTATTTGGCAATACTCGAAACAGCTCCATGGTCAGACAAAAAAAATTGAATTAATTAAAAATAGGTAAAAAAATTTTTGTTGTTTCAATTCACTATTGTTCGATACCTATCTGTTAAATACAAAAGTGTCAATTAAGTAAAATAAACATTGCCAAATTTAATAAAAAAAAAATAATAATAATTATGAAGCTTAAGATAGTGTTAAGAGAATTTTGGTCGTATATGATGAAAAAAGTATTCTTCAATAAAAATGATTCAAAGAGTAATAAATTGCAACAACAAATATTTTTTACATAATTAATTCAATTTTTTTAAGTGACCAAAATATATTTCATACATTGCCATATACTTATTATTAGTGAGTTTTGGAAATAATTTAAAGAATATTATAATGGATGTTTAATTCTTAATGTAAAATAAAATATATTGAAATCATGGTAATATCCATAAAAATACTGAAAAAACACTATACTATATATATTTTAAAATAATAAATAACATTAATATTAATTTGAATATGATTTCGAGCATAAGTGTTCGCCGAGACGCTTCAATAAGTCGTAATCCTAAATACACTTTGGATCAGCTGAAATTGCATGTCTAATAAAATTCTATTTGTCTAATAACTCTATAAATGTTGACTTCTAAGTAATCTGAATTATCCGATATATCTACAAAGAAACCAAAGAGCGAGAACGCAACATCGTGAAGGCAAACTCACATTACTGTTATATGAAATATACTAAAGGCCATCAACTACTGTAGCGAGTAAGTGTAGTTTAATCGGGTGATGGTCATTAGTTTGTAACTAATTCGTTGATGTGATGAAAAAAGGCATTTGACATTTTAAACTGAAATTGTTTTACTCTAACCGACACTTATTAGGTAACAGATTAATTGTGTAGCCTTAAATTTAAGTAGTGTCTTTCTTAGAGGATGGAAGATTAATTGGCAATTTTATAATAATTATTTCAGCATTGAACGTTTGATAAGTAATATATACTATGTATATAGTAGTGCATTATGACAAAAATTATAGCTTTCATTATAATAATTTTATTTGACAATTTAAGAAAAGACTTTTTATGGATAAGTGGATATAGTATCTTCATCAATATATAAAAGCTTGAAATAACAAATGATATAAATAAAACATATATACAATAAAACATAATTGCATATCTGGAACAACTTTTATGCATTAAAATTTTTTTTTGTTTTTGCGGTGAGGAGGTTGAATACCTTATGCACCGTCAAACCGACCGTCGTCAGAATGAGGTGCCCGACTCCCTAACATTAATATGTAGTATACGGACTAAAACACCCGCTCTTCAGCGAGACTTATTCCCCTTCGGAATCGCTTTCGCATTATTTTGAGAAGGGTTTCTTTTATGTTGGCATTGCAAGCCATGCTCTTGTGATTTTCGATCTGCGTTCAGACCACCACTTTTTCACCGCACATTGCAATGCTATTTATGATAACACTCCGTATATTGCTGTAGGTATTTAATAATTTCCATCTATTAATCTAACTAACAATAATATAACTATCTAACATTATTAGGAAACTGTTGATATTAGTATGTTTTTATTGCCTAGAGAAATAAGGTACATACTGTTTATTAGCTTTGGGAATTCAGAAGCAATATTATACTAAGTTAGATAGGACTTTAAGCCACATTACATTCCTATAAACACAAATATCAAAAATGAAGAGATATTTCCTCTTGAATATTTTGACTGCAGTAATGCATCCTAGGAGGTTTATTAAAGTCAAGTTTAATAGAAACAAATACTTTTAGGAGATTCCTTTTAAAACGCTTTAAAGGAAGTGCTTATTTCTTAAGTACCTACTGAATATTATTTTAACACAATAAATACTGTATCAAATCAAATATTATATACCAATGCTAATTAGTTTTATATATTCCAGAATTAGTCCTTCAATTCTATTACTTCAATTCTAGTCGTTTTCCATATAGACTGCAATTTATGCTAATTTAACCTCTGCAACTTATAGATTGAACAGTTGAATCAATAAAACTTCTCATTTAAAATCCAAATCATACTTTAAAATTCAAATCATAAAAAGTTAATTAATTAAAAAATTAAAAATTAAATCTTATTTGAAGAATAACTACGATTTTATACCACATTGGTTGCTTCACACATCTGGAAGGCCAGGGAAATTGTCTCCTGACACTACATTCTTTTAATTGAATTAATAATCTATTAAATCAACAATTAAATCGCTTCAAATTGTGACAAAATTTAAAAAAGTATCAGTATAAATTTAATTAATAAATAAATAAAGGTTCAAATTAAGTTAAATTTTTAAATTAACTCAAAAATTTAATTTAATTTAAATCAAAATTTTTTAAAAATTCCAAAATACTTTTTTCCAGAATATTATTATTATTAAAAAAATGTGTTAATTACATTTAACATGAAATCAGTCATATATATTTATACATGAAATCAGTCATATATATTTATATACTCTTATATAGTTTCTTTTCTATTAAAAAACTTTCTATAAAGCGCAGATACTTCTATTATTATTAATATATGTTCAACTTCTATATTAAAAATTAAACATTATAGAGTGTGTTTATTCAGTATGCGATTTCCTATTAATGTTAGAGAAAAGATTTTTTTCAATTATTGCGAATTTAATAGGTCGAGAAGACCTCATTATATTCTGCAATAATTTTTAATTAAAAAACAGTTGTTTATATGCTTAAACTTTTTCAATTTCAGTAAACAGAAGTGAAATTGAAATTTTCTCATCCGAAGTATACAAGGTCTTAGTTGAAGTGAAATTTTATTATTAATAATTTTTCTTATAAAATATTAGCATTTGATAACAGTAACATTTTTTTTTTTTTTGAAAAATTATTATTAATGAAAAATGAGAAAAGTAAAAGCAAAAACTTCCCTGAAATTTATTCTTTTTAACAGAAAATTAAAAAGTTTTAAATTAGTAACTTTCGGAACAAGGACCTGATATGCAAATTAGGAAGTCCGTATGCTTTACTTGATAATTGAAACAATGTACCAACAAAACCCCTCCCTTAATGGATTATAACTACTGTTAGATAAAACTTTTCAATTTTTTAACTTTACTCTTCAAAATGTAAATTGTGAACATTTTTGCTATTAGAATATATATAATTCAATGTAAAGAAGTTGGCATGAAACTAAACTAAGGTCATGAATAATCACAGAAATAACTCCTCCCTTATTTTTACGTCCTCGTTAATAACTGCCTTTATAGTTTTTGAACAGAAATTAATAATTAAAGCAGCTTTAACTCAATAACGACATCCGAGAATCGAAAGAAGAACCAAGTCGTTTCGTGGTCTACTTTAGATAATACTTCACTTCAGTGAGACCACTTGTTGGACGGTGCGCTATTCCAATGTTCCACACTATATATTAATTATAGCAATTATTAGCCATAATATTATGTATTTTTTAATAATTATAAAATTAATGAGTACATGATTTGGTATTAGATAATTTGATCAATATTTGAGTTTTTCGTACTTTCCTTATTATTATTAATATACTTAAGAAAATTAAAATTAAAGAGTATGTAAATATCCACTTAAAGAGTAGGAAATTAAAATCATAATACCTACTAGGTGTCAAAGTGGTCGTATAAGATGCGTACACTTGCTATCGCCTTCTCTTAAGTTATCTAGTAAGCGTCCAAATTTTTATAATTGCATATAGCTCATTCGAACCCCACAAATTTTAGAATACATTATCTAACAAGGTTTTTACTGAAAGACAAGCTCAGTCATTTCTATAATATTTTGGCTTACTAACTCTGAAAATGGTAATCTGCCAACCCGTGTTAAGGATATAATCCAATAACAGTTTTCGTTGTATGAGACAAAATCCCAATTTTGGGAACAGTCCCATTTCTACTATGCCATTGGTGAGTTTTATACATTAGATAAAAAGAAATAGATAAAGTAATATGTGTTCCATACATTTCATTGAACTGAAACTAACTAGTAGTAGTAGTTTATTTCAGTGCCCACAGTTTTAAGCAAATTTTCTTAAAACATTGAAATTTGACGGTGTTTTATTTGTTTTTTACTGTACCCACTTGGAGTTTAAATCCTGACATCAAAAACACGTAAAAGGAAAATTTATTCACACATGTACTGCTGAAGTGCAGGAAGGTATATTAAAAAAAACATCCGTCAAATTGACAGGTAAAAGCACTTAAATCAAAAAAAATAAATAACAGTTTGACAGAAATGTTGACAGTCTGATATATTTTTACTTAAGTGAATTCTTAGACTGACCACACAGTTGCACTTTCAAATATTGTATACATATAACTAAGCCCTGTTAATAGTTCTAATAGTTGGTTCCAAAGGGCACTGTTAATAGTTTTTTGACAATATCTGATATATTTGTACGGTATGCCTATATTAATTGATTGATAACCTCATTTGATTGAAAAAATTTGCTTGGCAACTACTACTACTAATTTCCTGAACTTCTTTTGGAGCATAGGGTCCCAGATATATTAATCAGAACTATTTCTACTATTTTGCATATATGTATATAATTTCATATCTTATTAAAGTCGGTTATATTTTATTTATTTCTTATTAAGTAAAAATAAAACATAATGCATATAACCTCAATATTTTCATATATAAAATGAATACCAACAAGTACCGATTCTTTGCAAACTGAATAATACCACAAACTAACAGCAAAAATTATAATTGATTAATTGATTCAATTATTGAAAAGCTTGTTCATGGTTTTGTTCCAATAGAATACAGCAAGTGAGTTCTTAATGAACTTTCTCTAAAAACTGACAGCACTCTATGTAAAAACAATGAAATATAATTACGGTTTTGGCTCAGTTGGCTCAGTAATACACAATGACTTCAAGCATCAAATTTGACGGATATAAGTTCAACCCTTCGTATTTTCAGTCCAAAAAATATTTTAAAAATGAAAAAATAGAAAAAATAGAAAAAATATTTCTAAAGACGACTCCTGGTGGGTGTTTGGCAATACCCGAAACAGCTCTACGATCTGCCAAAAAATCAATTACTCAAAAATAAAAAAATTTTTATTGTAATTGACTTTTGTTTAAAAAAAATGAATTTTTAATTATTTTTAATATTTTGTGATATTTTTAATAGTTTAATATATATGAATCACTTTTTAGGAATGATATTTCATTTACAGAAGACGCAATTAGAACACATGGTATTATGGTATATATTTATATATGTGGGTTCGTAAGTCAATTATGTGGGTCCATCAACAGCATTTAAAGGTGTAGGTATATATTCTTCTTAAGTATAATGACCAGTGGTCGTTAACTGGTATTCTGTTAAAAAAGACATGATGCTGTGGACTCGGCGAGATCCCCATGCATTGCATGGTGATGTCGTTGAGTGAGAAAAATCTTTCGGCAATAGTAGTGGTTGCCGAAGGTTTGAGTTCTAATATAGAAACATATATGCTTGAACTACGATTAGCCTGAACTGCCATAACCACACCTACACATATACATAATTTATTTTCCGCATATAACTTGTAGGCATCCAGCTATTGGAATAAGTCTTTTATATGTTGGGACTAGAATTTGTGCATATGGCCCATGAGAGCTCAATTGACAAGTATGACACGTTTACACCATACAACGAATGCGTTGTTTAATTTAGTATGTCGTGGTCCTTTTACAATCAATAGTTCATGTAATTGATTAGCTTATTTCTCACGTACAGTGTGCGAGGCGCTGTTACAAATGTCTGCCATTCAGCAACATTCGTAGGCTTTGTCTTGTAACCCATGGCTTGCGAGAGCAAGTATAATTACAAATTTTCTACTGCGTAATGGCGGTTGCAGATTTGATCAAAATCTGTGCCACTTTAAAATTAACCTTAAATTATTTATAATATTTTATATTATTTTTAATTAATTAAATTTTATTAATATAAGCTGAAATGAAAATAAGGTCCTTAGCATTTTAAAATATGACTTTATTAAGAAGTCATAGCAATTTATTTCATCCAAAAACTTTTAAATATCTCAGGTGCGATACTAAGTCCTCTACGGCAAGATTTTCCCTTGGTTAAAAATATTTATTTACAAAATTTTTATTAAAGCTTAAAGCAAATCAAATGAAATGGGAAAAAGTTTCACTTGTGAAAAAATTCGCAATTGTACATTCACGATTATTAAATCAGAACGCGCTTCCTGCACTTAAAATGGAATGAACGCACCTAAGGCATCAACTGTACTCATTGTCCGTACCTGAAATGTAGAACAAAGCATAGACCTGCTATCCGAAAGCCACAAACAATGACAGCACAAACAGCAAACTGACAGCCATTTTCAGTGAATTCCTTCCTCTCCGCTCAGTTCGAAATTACAGGGAACATCAAACAAACGGAACAGTGAAAACGCTGTGCTTTCGGCTGCCATCAAAATTCTAATTAAAAGCGTCTGTGGCACTTCATCTTCTTGAACCCTCGCGTTAGTGTTAATTTGAATCCTTGCTACCCTGACTGGGTTAAGCCATTCGCCATGTTAGTTGGGGTTGAGGCCGTAGCGCATAAATAAAGAGCAAAGCCACTGCATTTGCGGCGATGCGAAAGGGCGAAAAGGCGAAGATGGCGAACGTTCGAAGAGTCAAGAAAATTTGAGCGGTTTTAAGAACTCAGTTTTATCTTAATTAGAGCCTTGGACGTCAAATAATAATAATTAAAATAAAAACTTTGTTTAAGTACGAAAGTGAGTGCTCGAAGTTTAAGAAATGTTACTAAAATAATTATAAATTCTACCACAAAAAAGACAACAAGCAACAAGAAAACTCTTATATATTTTTCTTGACATTTTCTTTGTGAAAATTTAATTATTTTGAAACTTATTTAAATATTTTGCTGTATAATGAAGATATTAAAAATATATAAAACATATATTTTAATTTATATAATTAAACCCTTTAAAAATATCCGTTAAATATAACAGTAATATAAGAGTGAGATTAGTGAATAATTTTCTTTACTTGTGTGATATATAAACAATAATATACTTAGTTAAGGTGGAGAGAGAACGAGTCCTCCTCAATTAACTAAAAAGATATTTTCCATCCTCAAACACCTCGTAATAGTGGGTAGTAGATAGGTCAAACTAGAACCAGCCAGAGGCATTAACAAAGGTAAGAATCTGGCTAATGCTGATGCTGGAGATATTGTCAAGTGAATTGAAGAAGCCCCTAGAAATTTAAACCTAGTTCTGGCCAGACCTGGACAAAGACACATCAGATGTTCCGGTGTTATTTCCTCAGGAGCTGGTAGACACGCAATACAAGAAGTACCACAGGGTAGGCCGAGTCTAGCTTCATGCCATCCTATGGACCAGTGTCCTGTAAAGACAGATATGTTATTAACCTAGATGCCTCAGATTTGTTTCTGCAGATTAAGTTAGAGGTCCTTTATTTGGAATAGATTTTACACGTAGCCCTTCACCTGGTTCATTCACTATTTACCTGTCGAAAAAATGGTCATAAAACAGTCTACGACAGTAGCTGACAGAGGCAGGGATCGAAATAGGAATATCCTTGGAAGAGACGCCTAGTTTATAATAATAAACTGCGAAATTATTTAGTATAAGAATATATATTTCTTTATTCTGTAAATAATTCACTCCAATAATGCTTTAATATTTTAAACAGACTAAACAGGTATTACTAAATAAGACTACCACAACAATCACACAAAACTTAAATTCTTATTAAAGTTAAAATTTAAAATTACAAAAAAAAAATAATTTAGAAAGAATATGAAAAATAAATTCAATAGAGCACCAATCTGTAAAATTTCTAATTGAAATAAGTCTCCGGCTTCATTGAAATGCAAATAAAGTGAGATTAAGTGTGAATCCTGCAATCACTTTTTATTAAAATTTATTTTTTCAAATGCAACTTTCACAATCAACGATTGAGTCCACGTGCAGCTTGCAGTCATAACTGTTGGCACCATAAGCCTTAAAATAGGATATCCTGCCATTTTCCTCACATTCGCATATACAGCAAATTCACTTTATTGAATGAAAATAAAGGGACAGTCTCTTCCTGGTAGTCAGTGATTAAGTAGAATTGATTTAGTTTTTAATATTGCCACATACCCCTTAACGGTTGAGTGATATTAAAAGTGCCTAGGGTAGAAGTGTTGAGTTTATCAATTAATTAAATACACTGCAAAATGTCACACAGGAGGAAACTTCATACGAATTTCATTAAGGAAAAACTATTACTTTTTTACATTTTTAAAATATTTATTATGAGAAAGTAACTATATATAAATATTATCTGAATTTGTAAAGATTTTGTAGAAGATATTAGGGACATTTTCGCGGGGAAAATTTTAAGCAATGGATTTTATAGGGTATTATGGGATATATCTCATAAAGTATTTATTTCTTCGTATATCTATATATATTAACATATTTATATTACATCTTTATAACTTTAAAAAGATTTAAATATCTTTACTTTATCTATACATAAATAGAGATAATAGGTAAGTATGAGGTATATCTTATAAAATTTTTATTTTTTCTCATATCCATATAATATAATATATTTATAATATATTTATAATATATTTATATCTTTACAAGCATATGATTATCTTTACCTTATCCATAGATAAAATATAGATGTATAGATCTATCACTGTCTTTATGTCTATATATCTTTATTTGTTACAAGATACCAAATGAATTTGAACTTAAATTACATCATATAATATATATTTCTTTCTCTGAAGATTGTGATGTATTAAGTACTCAATTCTAAGAAAAATCTATCAAATAATAATTTATTGAATTGTAATAATAAATATCAATTTAAAATTTAAAAAAAAGAAGATTACATTAAGAGTTGCAATTTTTTAAAATTCTCCATTTTTATTGTAATAAAAAAATAGTGTAGATAAAGACATCCATTTTCATTCATTTACTAATTGAATATGAGTTAGATATAGTCTTCTCATAAACACAGTTAAAACTTGGTATCGCCGGTATAGCCCAACTTAATGATATAGTCATTGAATATCCACTATCGATCCATTTGCGGTTGGAATGAGTTCATTCCTTCTGGAAGATATATGACAAACAAATGATATCGACTCTTATTTTGCTAAAATGATGTCAAAAGTGATCGTATTTTCTTTCAGTAGTTATTGGTAAAACGTGAGGCAGTTCCAGATTGTTACCTTAAGCTCAAATTTTAGAATGCACACTAACTGATATAATACTTAAGAATTGCTTAACTTAAGTGCATATTGTAAAACTGACCCTTATGGCGTTTTGGATTGGTAAATCTGGATATAATCTAGATTTACTCTCGATATGTTATATTTTGTTACCCAATCGAACATGTTTAGAGTAATTTAACATGTCTGTAGTAGTGTTATTAGACATTTATATTTTTAGTGATATATGTCAAATCGAATTATACTTTATCTGCCAAGTCATATGAAACAGCTGATTTTTTTAGAGTAATCTTAGCAAGATCTCTAGCAAAATCTCTAGAGTGTTATAGATTGATCTCGAGTGTTATACATTTCGCTCGGGATTTATTAATCGAAAATGAAATTGCACTAAAAATGACTCCCGATTCAGTGTTACCCCAGACTTACCAATCTAAAACGGCATTAATGATTAAATTACATAGTTATCACAAACGTCAAAAAATTACACTGTCATTTAGTTCAAAGACATAATTAGAGAAACAGACACAAGTGAATATATCGAATATATGACATATCGGAGATATGTAATTTGTTTTAAAATAAATATATTCCGTACTTTTCAAACAAAATGCCACTAATTATTGTCAATCAATATAGTCAATTTATATAGTCCATCGATATACGATTATTTCCAATGCTAGTGTTAAATCACTGTTAGGCTTAGCAAGGTTCCGTAAAAGTTCTTAGTACTGTGAATATTTTCTCAAACTCTATAATTTTCATTAAAAATTTTTCTAAGTGCTAGAAAAATTTTACTTATTTCAATCACCTTTTAAACTGTTGCTCATGTTTTTCATTAGTGGCAGTTCATGGAAGGTTGCCTACGTGTTA
This sequence comes from Teleopsis dalmanni, assembly GCF_002237135.1. Taxonomy (NCBI): domain Eukaryota; kingdom Metazoa; phylum Arthropoda; class Insecta; order Diptera; family Diopsidae; genus Teleopsis; species Teleopsis dalmanni. Next base: position 161,330,983 of record NC_051846.1, on the reverse strand, counting down.
ATGTTGGTGTCGCTCTAGGAAAGCGACTACCAGATAAGAAATACAATATATCGAGTTCAGCAAATTACCATGTCGTTTAAGTAAATTTGCACAAATTCTCAATCAATTTCGATTACAAAATCTCATCGATGTGCTGCTGTTTTTCGATGGCGATAAACGGTGCAAACGTTCCAACGACAATACAAAATAGATTGAATTTTGCATGGTTCTGCATTTGCTCGGAAATTGTTATGTAAATGATTAAATTGCTTTGTGCTCCTGTGAAAAATTGTTAGCAAAATGTCAAAGTGGTCTTTAATGAAAAATGAGTTTTTCGCAAACAAAAATGAAAAATCGAATAAAACTGAAACCATCCAAAAACCAACTACGACAGTCGGAATGACGACAACGACGACAAAAAGTCAAAATGTTTTCGATAAGTGCACAAATTTCAATAAATCCTGTGAATTGGCACAAAATCCAGTGAAATCAAAAATTTTATGTGGAAAACCAATAAAATGTGAAAATGTAAAACAAACCGAAATTGAAATTCTATCGAATACCGTAAATCCGGTCGTCAACTGCTCCGTAATTGGCCCACAAATTGAATGCTCCAGAAGTGATTCGAACACAAATACCGCCGAAAGTGTTTTACAAGAGTTAAGTGGCCAATCAATATTTCCAGTAATAAATAATTTAACTAATGATGATAGCATCGGTGAGAGCAATGAAATTATTAATGATGAAATAATTGAGGCCAACCATTTGCTGCAGAATCGTCGACGCCGTTTTAGTACTCAACCAAAAGTATTTATGCATTGCGTGGAACGCTTGGATTTCGGCAAAGAAAGGAGGTGAGAAGTTAGAATTGAAACTTTAAAGAGAAAATTAAAAACTGATTTAATAAATTATGATAATTATATTATTAATAATCAAAATATTTTTAATTATAATATTATTTTTAAAGGGCTAATTGGTCATAGTTAAATAATATACATTTAAAGAAATTTTTGTTTGTTTTTTTAAAGGATTTTATTGGGACTGATATTTCTGCTATACTCTGTAGTCATAGTACCCCGATGATAACTATAAACTATAGTCGGAATATCAGTTCAAATAAAACCCTTTGAAAAACAAAAAATATTCTTTAAAAGTGTATTATTTAACTATTAAAAAAAAAAACAAAAAATTGTTATTATTAATAATATGTATAATATATAACTAATAATGTAATTATCATATATAAATATTATGACTAAGAATTTCATGTTCAATGACAAAAAATATATTTTGAATGAAAAAGGTTGGATACATTGGGGAAATTTTCAAATCCAAGGATTTCAGATAAGAAACTAATAAATAAATAAAATAAGAAACTGTTTTCTAAATTCTATACAAGCTGTAACTTTGTAGCAAAAAAATACTATCAACGTAAGAAAAAAAAACAAATGAAGCAATAAGAACGCTCTTAAAATCTTCAGAGTTAAATTTTACTCGCAAAAAATTTTACATCTTAAGTTTTAGTGCAGCCAAATTCAAAAATCAGTTTATTGTGTTTGTTCACTGGAAATATGTTACAAAATTTCAGTCATCCATTCAAATCAAATGACAATATCATCTACTAATCAATTCAAATACATAAATAAATAAATTAATTTAAATAATAAGATAAAAGTGCTTAAATTAATTAATTTTTAGTTTTTATTTTTAATAACATATTGTTGAAAATACTATAAATACTATATATAAAGTAAATCTGACATCATTGCTGTCACATGGTTTTTAGTTACTTATGGCAACGCCATTCTTCTTTTTTAAGAGTTATCTTTTTGCTTGCTTGTGAAAACATTTTTAATTACTCTAAAATAAGAATGAAATAAATTTCTACACATATGTCAATCAAAGAATATTGATTTAATTTATTTTAAAAGTGATGCCAATTTGTTTCAACCAGACTTAATGATGTTTTTTCACAACTCTGAAAGAAAAAATTACGACTATTAAGAAAAAGTTGGTAATGGTGAGGTAATTTGCAAATAGAAAAGCAATTTTATAATCAAATTTTTTTTTGGATTGACTATACAATTGTTTCAGATATTG
>NC_051846.1:161274713-161328804 GCF_002237135.1 Teleopsis dalmanni | reverse complement strand
TAAAAGTAGTAGAGTAAAATCCGGAAGAGATAAGATACCATAAGACCGTGACTTGTAAAACAAGAATACTATTCGATGAAATAAGTACAATAGGGTATTTACTTGATAGGTACGTCGTACAACAAAGTGAAACAGGATTAGTTATAATCTTAATTGAATTTGGGAATAAGCAAATGGTGTATGTCTCCATTTGGGCCTTTCATAGGAGTAAAGTTTCTTCAGTTTCTAATACTTATCTTTGGATATATTTTAACGTCTTGATTAGAGAGTATTGTTGTTATATTAATCGTTATATATAATTTTCGATTGCATTCTTGAAAAGTTTATATTGACAATATGTCCAATCGAATTGAATTCAAGCAACTCAACACATCAAATACCTATCACTAGTTTAATTATGAATTCAGTCATCTTATCGAATTTAATACTTCTCATATTCAGCATATTTTATACTAAAAGGTATGAGTAAGTGCATTCTACTACATATTCGTTTTCTTAGCTTTGGTTAGAGATATTATGAAGACTTACGAAAATTACTTAAATAATGTTATCAGAGGATAATAGAGAAAAATGAGTTATATTATCTGAACAATCTAAGTCAAAAACAAGCGAAGCAATAATTCATCCCTGTAAAGGTGCATATAAAGTTTTTAAGAAAAACTAGTTTCACTTTGGGATGTTGCCAGATTGTTTTGCTAAACAATGCAAGTTTAGTTTACTACATCACTATAATTTCTACAGTATAGGTAATTTCTACAATTATCATATTAACACATAATGATTTCACAGACTGTGTTGTAATACGCTGCTTGAATATTTCTTTGTTGAGCCTTTATACCCAAATAAAGAGGTCTGAAATAAAACTCACAAAGTAACGGAAAGTTTCATGAATGAATTTGATTATAAACCAGTGAAATTTTTCTTGCAATAAAGGAAAAACGACTAAGAGTATGTATAGGAATCGTGACAGGGTAAAACACGGGTAACACTATGTGGCCACTTTGGGCACCATCACAGATATAACATATCAATCATTTCTTCAGGTTATAGACAACATAAAGCTTTTCGTTTGCTATTGCCAATCATCTACAAGAATGGGATTGACTTTGTTGGGCTATAATGTCCTGAGTATAAGCAATCCTCTTCCTTTATTCTTCGATTTATTAAAGAATCCAAGAAATTAGAGTAAAAGTAGCCTTTTTTACTCTGAATAATATATTCTACTTTTTGTTGGATCAATATGACTTCCCATAGGACAAAAATGGTTTTTATTTATTGGAAAATAATTTTATGATGAAGGGTATTTGGCAATACTCGAAACAGCTGTATGGTCAGCCAAAAATTCAATTAATTAAAATAATTTAAAAAATAAATTTTTGTTGTTGTTTCACTTCTGTTCGAAAACCTCTTTATGAAAATAATTTTACTGAATAATGAAATCTTACAGAGTTTTTAAAATAGCAGTTTATAAACCATTCCAAATGGCTTTAATAAAACAATTATGGCTTCTTTTGTATGATATATTACTACGTACTCGTAATAATATCATTGTAAGAATTGACATTTACAAGTTGAAAACTTCTTACAAATGCCAGTAAGTTTATCACAGTAACCACTTAACGAAGATAGCAGAACATATGAGTATATTTAAGTATACAGGGTATTCTCTTGATAAGTTCAATTACTGCAGTTGCACATTTCAGAGATTTATTTCGGAAAATATCTGAAGGATATTAAAATTTATAAACAGTTTATGCTGTTAGGCTTATAAATATAAATAAGATTAGATTAGATTTAAAAAATGGTTAGGAACTGTTTCATCACGTTAATGCATCCTATAAGTATTATTGTGACAAACCCACTTCAGTGCATTGTTCTGCTATTTTCTCTTCTTCGGGACAAGGTCTACAGCTATCGTCTCTTTTAATACCTAGGTTCAATAAATGTTTTTTAACTATGCAATGTTCTATGAGAAATCCTGTGACACTTTCGATGATTTTTCCATTCAGCATTAGTAGTTCCTAATTCTGACTTTTAATCGATTTGACATGAATACTGCAGCTTGTATGCGGGCAATTAAATTATCCCAATCAGTCTGACCTGATTTTTCCAACCCTTTATTAATTTTAAGTTTAAAGAAACTGCATAAAGAACCGTTGAATAGTCTTGGTCCACTGTAGTATAAGGCCTTCATCGTTAGGCCTTCATCGTTTAACTCAAATCTGCTGTGCCCTGGGATCCATATTAAGTGGACCCTGTTCCTTGCAGCAAGATCTTTGAGAGGTTGAGGGCTTACTGGAGGTAAGCTTAGTCTTAGGTGTGCTGATCTGCTGTCAGAGAAAATATATATGTTTTTCCCGTGGAGGCTTGCCCTTTATATTCCCTTAGGCATAGTCTTACTTCTATTGGTTATCTTAAGACAGAAAGTTCTATGACTTATACTCTATTTGGGCTAATACGGAGTGACACAAAAAACTCGATAATCTTATTTCTTCTTTTTTTTTATATTAACATTTTTTGAAATGATGAAAACTTGATAGAAATGACCCTGTATTTATGATTATATAAAGCTTGTATATGCACTGAAAACATATTATTTCGTTTAAAGTTTTCATCATGAAATTATATTATTGGTAATATCATCTCCTTTATTACTGATTGCTGATGCACTTCAGTGAAAGGCAAAGTAAAGTGCGTAAAGGATTGGTTATACAACAGAAAAGTAACTTGAAAGGATTATATTGAAATTTTCGAATAAATCAATTTAATTATTTATGTTGGAAAAAGGATTGATGGATTTGTTTTAATATCTGAATGCAGGTTTTAATTGGTGGGTTATAAAACGGTAACAGTAACGTAATGTACCTTGCTTTGTTCGAAGTACTTAACGGACTGGTCACCTTTAACATTTCACCAGAAATAAATACGCAGAAGATTTAAGTAATGTTATGGATTAAGTCTAAAGTTATAAATATGAGAAATATGCCACACGAAAAATTCCAGCCACACAGAGCGGTCCTTGGGCCATTACTTTATTTAATTTTCAAATGGAATTTACAAGCACTACGTAGTTGCAACACTGTAATCTTCGTCGATGAGACGACACTGCTCTCAGTTGATAAAACTGAAGAAGAATCTATGATAAACTTCAAGAAGGTTTAGGTAAAATTGTAGTTCCTACTAAGTAATGTCGTCGAAAATGCAACAATAGTAATAGATGGTTTAAAGGCAACACAATATATTTCGGCGAAATTTTAGATACAAAATTACTTTGGAAAGTAGACTTTAGATAAGTTTAGAAAAGAGCAAGATTTGATGTACCAAACTATGTATTGGCTTATGCCTGGCCAGTATATCTTAATCGTTATCCTAACACTCTGAACATGAACATTGTTAATCTCTAAACAACATATTGGATACATATTTGTCAGGCTATGAAAAATATACTTATACTTATACGTGCGATTAAATCTCATTAGTATGTTAGAAACAGTGACAGTGAGCTTGAAATTCAAACAATCGAAGACGAAATTTAATTTCCATATCTTCATGTCTTCATATCACATATAAAACGGCTTGCATTCCATATCAAAGACTAGGTTCCAGAAATTGTAAAGCACAAAAACTTGTTTAGAAATTAAAATGAGGATAAAGCAGTTTGATATGATTTAAGGTTTTAGATGGCTATATTCTTCTTTAAGCATATTATATATACGTAATAAAATAAAATTGCTGAGTAGTCAAATTCAAGAGGATAGTTAAAATAATGATAAATTATAAAAAAAAATGAAACCTTACCAAGTGGCACAAGTTCTAGGTTAGGTTAGGCTAAATGGGCTGGTGCTGCTATAACTATCATTACTTCCACTCGGAAAGATCTATTGCACATTAAGATAGCCTGATTGATACTTTAACAAAAGAGGCGAGTTACAAGTTTAAAACCTAACTATTCTAATGATAATATAGAAGATTATTTCATTTATGGCGGTCATACTATTATACAAAAAGTCATGGTCAAGTCAATTATAAATTTTTTATTGTTTTCAGTGTGGATTGAATTATTGAGAATGAGAAAAAGACAGAACCTTTAATTATAATTTGGAATTAGCAGAAAATATGTATATTTTTGAGTGAATATATGTAAGCATATCCACCTAAAAATAAATACCATTAAAATTTAGGCACAAAAATAATGTACCCAAATTGAAGTAAATGTAGAAAATTGACAATTTTGATAGGATTTACTGTATAATGCGGCTTTTGGTCATGACCAAGACGATTTAAAAATTATTGTGACCATTTCTCATATGACTGTCGTTATCAGAGGCGAGGCGTCGAATGGTTCAGAGTGTTCACTAAACACTTTAACAAAGCTTCCTTTTTAGATCTTTTTTTATTAGGTAAATAATCTCGCTATTTTGCTACTTAACATTTTTTGTAATAGCTTTTCCAAATAGATTAACATAAACACAAAACGTACAATACAAACAAAATCACACATACATATGTGAGTTACACCCAATATTACTTATAATTAATAAAAGAGAAAACACATTCCACTTAAAATATACTAAGGTTCAAAATAAAAACTGCACCGCGCTACTTGCCAAGCATGCAAAAGAAATAACATTCACATTGGGACTATATTCAATATTAAATAAACACAAAACATACAAACAAATATTAAAATAAAAGAGAAAACAAGCCCCGCAAAATATGTACGTAAAATAATCATAACTCTTAAATTAATGCGTCCAAGCGGTTCAATAAAAAAGTGAACCTCCAATGTTATGCAAAGTAAATACAAAAGAGAAAAGAAATGACTGATCGAAAATCGCTTTACATTTGCTTAAACTAAACCGCAAGTTCATACAAAGCGTGCAAATACAATCAAAGTCACGGTTACCGTTTTATATGGGCAAATGGTTCAGTAAAAAAACTGAACCGCGCATAGTAAATACAAAGTAAAAGAGTAAATGAATGCATGAGAGTTTCTTACACTTATGTAGAGGTTGGAAATAAACCAAAAACAAAGTCATTATTGCAATTTTATACTAGCAAATGGAAAAAGTAAAGAAAAAAATTGAAGAAATTTGAAGTGAAAAATGATATTTAGATTTGATTCAAATATATTTGTTTAAACGATCTTCTGAAAAAAAGGTTTTAAGTCATAAAATGAATAGATCAACTCCAGATATGAAGAATTTGGTACCTGATGTAAAAATGTCGAAATCTGTGGTAAGTCGCCGTTTTCCTACAGCTATTTACCATAAAAACCAGTGGATCACAGGCTGCGAACATTTAAATAAATTGTTTTGTTGGTCTTGTACGCTATTTGCTTGTGGAAAGGACAAAACTCAGGAGTAGGGGGAATGCGTTATAGTTGGAATCTGTTTTGATTAAATTGTGAACACCTTGCCAATAAGCTGACGCCACGCTACTGGTCATTATCGCATGGTTTTATTGACCTTTCTAAGTGCTAATACTGTAACGCTATTATTTTATTCCTTGTAATTTATTACTGATATTTAATTAAATTTATTTTTCTTTTAATCCATTCCCATTTGAAAACTTGGTGTGATGGTAAGAAAATTCCAAAAGCCAAAATTTATACTTATATTTATTTGTTTAATTTATATTTATTCAAAATTATAGTTTAATTTGAATAATGCATATTATGTGTGAGATGGGTTTGGGCATTACCTAGGTATTGAATTTTAATAATCTAATTTCTAATATAGCATAAATTTCTTCCAAAGCTGCTAATATTTTCTTTCATCCGAAATTTTGAAAGAATTAAAACACAAATTCTTTGGTGTCCATAAAACAAAATAAATGTTGATATAAAATAGTTTCTCCTCCTCCTTCACAAATTCAAGGTTCAAAATCAATAGGGTCTTGTTCCTGACACTGACAAGCCAAAATTTATATACGGACAATTAAACTGAAAGCTTTTCCGAAGACCACTACTGATGAATATCTACACTCAGAAAATACAATGAAATATTTTATAAAAAAGTCTTCAGTGACATGTTTTATAGAATTTGAAAAACTATTCTATAAACTATATTCCAACTCAGAAATCCATAAAAATTTCTATATTTTGAAAATTATAAAGCTATTCTTCTTGATTCTTGATTCTTCTTCTTCTTGAGTTAGTGCTATTACGCATTTTTACTTTATAATGGCTTTGGGGCTTATCTCTACCCCACACTAGACTTTAACTAGGCAAAAAAAAAATCATATCAATTATTTGTCTTTTAGTTTATGACGGACCTTAAATCAGCATATCTTCCAGAAGTGGACTTGAGGATTGTTAGGGCTATTCTTAAAAGTTTTATATACAGAATAAATACATGACTTTTCTTATTTTTTATGGAAACAACCATTTTGTTTATTTGGTATAAATTTTTGAAAATATTTAATGAATAATTCTTTTTTTATTTTTTATTTTTTTTTTTTATTTAATAGAGTGGTTTCAAGCAGAAGTGAATTGTAACAACAAAAGTTTTATTTATTTTTAATTAATTGAATTTTTGGCTGACCATACAGCTGCTTCGAGTATTGTTAATTACCCATTATCAGAGTTCAGGAATCAGGTCAGAAATTATTTTTGAGACTACAAGTACCAAGAATTTTATTTAATTAAGTTTAATTTAATTAAATTTATTTTAATCTTATGAAACATTAAAATTTGTTTAACAACATTTTTCACTCACAACTATTTTTTATATTTATTAAAATTGAAAGCAAAGAGCAAAGCTTTTCATGTGTAGTAAATTGATAACAATGTGAACCGCTCTAATTGATTAAGATAAGTTCGTCGAATGCCTTGTAAGAATTTATTGAACTCTTTTGAATAACTTCATGGCGCCTAGATTTGTACTGTTTGGCACAAACTTTGCTTGAAACGAAGCCAAAATATCAAATGCTGCGACCTAACATTTCCATTCATTTCGGATTGTGTAATGCAAAGCATGCACCCAGTACATATGCGAAAGGACCCTGCATTTAAGTCGGTAGATATGCTTATATGCTTATATGCTTTCGTTTTGGCTTAAAAGTTTGCATTGCAGTTGAATTGTTTACGTTTATATCAGAAGCAAGAACTTACAATTTTACACTGTTTGGAATTGTTTTTACCGAAAGAACTGTTGACCTATTTTCCTGCCTTTGAACGAACTAATTTAAGAATTTAACATTTAGTAATTTATGCACGTACCAGATGTGGGTTCTTTAAAAGCTGTTTTGTTTTTATTTTTTTTTTTTGAAATACAAATGTCAGAACATTTGAATGCATTAACTTTAATTCCATATCTAAATGAGTACAAAATGTAATATGACAATACACACAATTGTAGATACAATTAAAGATCCAATTGTCCAGTGTAAGTTTAATTTTCTTCTTTAGTATAATGTTTACTAATAAATTTCGGAACAAATGGACAATTGTAGTAACATTATAAATGTTTCACTTGCAAATTGGCAAGAACTATGTTTAAGAAAATATTTTTTTAAATAATTTATTTTAAAAATATGAAAATATTTTCTTATTAGTTACAGTTATCAACTGTAAGTTTACAATTCTTCTTCGCTTTAATTCCTATTAAAACCCTTCAGAGCAAATGCAAAACTTGAGTGGAGTTTTAGAAGTTTCACTTGTAAATAAATTATATTAAAAATATCGAAAATATGTTTTTAATTTCATTAATAAATACTGTAAGAGAATACACAATTATAAATACAATTGTCAGATGTAAGTTTACAATTCTTCTTTACTTTAGTTACTACTAACACCTTTCTGAGCAAACACAAAAGTAGTGTGGAATAGTGGTGCCAAACTTCGTTACTTTTGGGTATTCGTACCTACCCGTTACTTTTCGAGAATGTATTCGTTACTCAGTATTCGTTACTCAGTATTAGTTACTCAGTATTCGTTACTGCGCTTTCGTTACTGCGGTTTCGTTACTTCACGATTCCGTTTAACGGCGCTTAGGACCGTGGGATGCTTAATGTTTAAATGCTTTCTCAAATTTGAAGTAGAACCACCTTTTATTGAATAGTTTGTTCCACATAATCTGCATTTAGCTTTTTCACTTCCTACTGGTTCAAAATGAATCCAAATTTCACTTTTTTTATTATTAATATTTTCACACATTTTTAATAAATTTGAAAACGAACAAAATTTTTAAATAAAGTAGTTGTTATTAAACCGCGAAAACAGCTGTTGAAAGTAATCGTTACCAAGTACTCAAAAGAGTAGGTAAAACGAATACTACTCATTGGTAAAATGAGTAAAAGTAACGAATACAATAAAAAGTTTGTATTCGTTACTCCGGTATTTCTTGAGTAACGAATACAAAGTAACGGATAATTACTTTTTTGGCACTACTAGTGTGGAATTTTAAAAGTTGTGCTTGCCAAATGGCAAAAACTGTGTTTAAGAAAATATTTTCTGAAATAAATTATTTAAAAAAATGTAAAAATTTTTTTCTTATTATCATTTATTAATATTGTATGAGATTACACACAATTACAAATACAATTCATAAGCATAAGCTTACAAATCTTCTTTACATTAATTCTTTTTAATACTTTGAAAGCAAAAAGACAAGTGAAATGGAATTTTGGAAGCTTCACTTGCAAATAAATTATTTTAAAAATATCAAAAATATTTTCTTATTATCATTTATTAATATTGTATAACAATGCACACAATTATAGGTACAATTGTCAAGTGTGAGTTTATAATTCTTCTTTACTTTAGTTCCTCTTAACACCTTTCTGAGCAAATGGACATGTGGAGTGGAATTACAAAAGTTGCACTTACAAATTGGTAAAAACTCTGCTTAAGAAAACATTTTCATATTGTTTTCATATAAAAGTGTAAATGCATTTATTCTATTTTCTGTGTACTTTTTACTTTTAACTTTTCACTTAAGCTTTGACGTAAACAAATTGCTGAGAGTTATGAATTTCGAAAGTGCAGTACAAAAACACTTAACTCATAATTTGAACAAATGCGACCAGGAGTTATGGCTGCTGTTGCAAAAGCTTCGTCCTGTCCTGCATTTGTCCTGTCGCAGCTGCTCGAGCGAGTATCTGCAATTTGCACTGCTTTATGACATTTTAAATGGAGAAATGCACTATTAAAGAATTCCAAGTATTAATCCTCTGTGCTGTGATTGTTGTTTTGGTTACATTTACTACACGTTAGGATTGTTGTGATTCTTTTAATTTTACATGTCATACATTTGAGAGCAAATGGTAATGGCTGGCTCACTCTGTCTCATCTTTTCTGGTTGTGTTTCAGACTGGCTTTGCATCTGTGAAATACTCGTTAACAGAACCGAAATGCATGTCCTGCCATTAAGTGCACTTAAGGGCATAAAATGCAACAGACGCGGAAATGTAAAGAATTTTCCTAAATTTCTCTCTATGCAAATACGAGTGAATAATACAAAATATTATCTTGTGCTAAACTTCTGTTTACTCGGAACTGGTAGACGGAAATAGCTTTTCGTAAAAAACGTTCTATATATAAGAGCAAAAAAGGATAATTAAAACAGAAAATTAAATTGACATAGAAAAGATAAATAAATGAATAAACCGAAAAAACAAATATTTATGAAAAAGTTTCGTATCCAAAAATAAATTATATAAAATATTTGTCGAAAGTTGTAAACACTTTAAGTAACAAGTTTTGGCAACAATTTTATTTTTTTAAATATGGGTTTATTTTATTAAACTAATATTTTATTAAATTTTATTTCAAAAACAAAAAAAGTTGTTTAAAACTTTCTAAAAACTGCAGTAAAATGGAAAACTACGAGTAATAAGTAAATCAAGCTCCCACAAATTCAAAGTAAAGTCCATTTTCTGTATAAGTCAACTTTTTGTGAAAGAAAGTTTGGGAAAATTTTTTGATAAAGAAAACGAGTTTTATTAAATTCTTTGTGTCAAAAATTGATTAAACATTAATTGTTCCAAGTAACTGAAGTTTATGATTTAAAAAACAAAACGTGAAAGGATATCATACTTGGAAACATATATATTTTTTCCTTGCAAATATATGAATTTCCTAAAAATTCAAAAAAATCTAAGTCAAGAGCATCTCGAATGGACATGATAGATACTGTCCTAGAGAAGCACATACTATTTTTTCTATTACAAAATAGATTTTCTATTTTACAATATTTTTTTCTATTTTTTCAGAAAATTGGAAAGTAGCTGCATTAATATTAAAAATAGGTATATATACATTTTATATCCAAAGTATCCGGAATTTAAAAGCTGAAAAATTGTCTTATTGTTTATGTGCTTCTCGACACTATTTCTATTGTATAAATATGATTTTCCAGAAAATTTAAGAGGAACTACAGTAAAAGTGAATATAGGTATATGTATATTTTATATCCAAGGTAACCGGAATTTGAAATTTGCAGAATGAGCATAAAAATATTGTCTTGGAGATGTATATATTGTTTTTGTATTGCATTAATATGATTGTCAAGAAAATTAGAAAGAAACTACAGTAAAACTGAATATAGGTATATTTTATTTTTAACATATGGTATACATTTTATACCAAAAGTACTTTAAAATTGAAATGCAGGAAAGACAAATTTCGTTTGACTGTATTTGTTTATCGTGAATATGGAGAGGAACTACGTTATAATTGAACATAGGTATACCTATGCTAAATATTAAGAATATGGCGTCCCAACCGCATTACAAGCATCAACCTATGGGCAGTCACGAATGAATCACCTAGACCACAATCTCCGCAGACCTAATGAAAACACTGTATGTCATACTCTAAGATGGAATCCTCAAGACAGCCGTCAACTTGAGAAAGAGTTAAGAGAAGCCAAATATATCAGGAATTATATCTGCTAAGAATTAAGTAACAGAATCAGATAAAAAAGAACGGTAAATCCCTATGCTTCGATGGGAGAAGAGAATAAGAGAAGAGAATAAATACATATAATATAAATACTATCTGGAATTTATAATTTTATTTATGTTTGATTTATGTCCATTTGAGAAACATATATATTTTTTCCCTGATATATAAATGATTTTCTTGAAAATGGGGAAGAAGTAATGTTAGAAATGAAGATAAGTACATTTTATATCAAAAGTAAAAGGTAAAATAGATGAAAGTAGCTGTAAAAATGATCTTAATGACTTAAGGATGAAATCAACATTTTGAGAAAGACCTTTCGACCTGAATGCAGCCATAAAGAAGCGTTGTAAAAGTTGAGTATATCTATAGTAAGACGGCAAGGAGGTTGGAAATATAATAGTTTTAAAGAGATCCTATACATACATATATATTAGAAAAAGTCTTTATTTTAAATAGAGGTTCCGAAAAGAATATATAAGACATAAACGTAAAATTAATATATCACACAAAAAGTTTTTGACTCAATTGCAGTCATGAAAAGAAAACACTGAAATCGTTGAAAGCTATACCTTAATCATGGAAGGGAACGAGCTGGCAAATGAGATGAATATAAGACATGTAAGAGTTGAAGTTTGTTTCTAAATTCAGATATGGACAAGTTTCCAAATGAGGTAGCTGCAGGTAGTTCCAAAACGATACAAAAGACATAATGATAACATTCTAATTACCGAGAAGATTGTTCCACCCATTTTTAATCATAAAGAAAATTCTGAAAGAATTTAAAGCTATAATAAAGTCTTAAAAAGGATGGAACTAACAGATAATATGGCTACCAGAGGCTGTCAGAATAGAAGACTACACTTACATTGCAGCAAAAAACTGCTATCAAATGTCATGGTTGTGAAAGGTTTTGAAATTATCAAAAAGGGGGCCGAAACTTAAATACTGAACCCGATGTACTAACTGTTTAAAAGCATCCACCAATCGTGGATTATTCCCAGAAATGGATCATGAAAGACTTGACCTTAGAAAGAGGAAATAAAGTCAAGCAATTATTTAATTATTTATTAAAGTCCAGCAATGTATAATACTATAGTTCCATTAGGAAGAGGAGGTGGAATCCAATAATCATTTACTATATCCTTGTTCAACATTACAGATAAAGTGACTGTGGTGCGTACAAGATCGTCCTTTTACTAACCGGGTAGAAATAACTTTTTTCTCTTTTATTGTATTTGGCAGACAATATAGTATAAAGGGAATATTACATGGCATTCAAATGGATATGTCGGTTAGTAAAACTCGACAGATATATAAGTTCTTATGTGTTTTGTTTAATAATTTTAGACACTTTGTATACTAAATATTTTTTATTCTTGAATTTAAAAATATAGTTTTTAGCTGCTAAAATTGTTGAATGTCTATATGTATAATCATATTCAAAACAAGATTTAAGCCTATATTAATTTATGATGTGACCCTAAAAGATGATATGCAACTACAATCCTAAAAAGTAAGGTTTAAGTATATGTCAATAAATGTCAACGTCTTGTAAGTTTACCTTTTTGTTCAAAAAACACATCAATTCTCATCTATTGTGGGTAACATTTTGAGCAACTACTGAATTAAATGAAGTGAATGTGGGAAGGACTTATAAAAAACCCAATTGATGACATCACATATGTTATGGGTAGCGGAATCAGAAAATTAAAAATGGACGTTTTTTTCGATTAAGAGAAAGAGTGCAGTATAAAATGAACGGAACTGTTAGGAATATGATTTCATATATATATTTACATATAACTATAATTTTTAAAATTTAATAATTATTATTGATTATATTCTATTAATTTTTCAAAAGTGCGTAATTTTTATTAGGAAATATATATATATATATGTAGATAAAGTAGTGTGATAGGGGAGATAAGGCAGTGAAACGAAAGCCTGATAAGAAGAAAAGAAAGAAGTAAGAGAGGAGAAGGAATGTAATAGAAGTTGGAGAAGTATTATAAGTTTTGATAAGTTTGAATCTTTAAAGTTAAAACACAAATTCTTAAACACTAAATTTTATTTTTCGATTTAAGAGTTTTTTTAATTTAATAAAAGTTTGAAATTCCGTAAGAATATCAAGAAATATTGCGTTTTATATAAATAACTACATATATATATTAGGAAGTATATATATTTCTTTCCTATAAACATAACACATAAATAATATAAAATAAAAAATTTATTTATTTATTGGTTGAAATATTAGATTAAATATCGAACTTTTTAATTAAGTCAGATATGAAATATAAATATTATATAGGAAATTCTATTTATTTAAATAAAAATAAATTATTTCAAATTATCAGTTGTTCATTTACATTTCATTCATTATTATATTTCATCTAATTTAAAAGGATGTTGAATTATATATATTATAATTATATATGGCTCTAATAAGCAATATTCAGAACTCGGAATATATTATAATGAAAAAATTTTTCAAATAATTTTTTTTATTGTCGCATTTCGTATAAATTCAAAAATTTTTTTAACAATATATTTTTATTATTATAAGTAAATATAATAGTCCGTATATATTTAACTTCCTTTTTCCTTTGACTAAAATATCTATTCTTATAAACGTCTTAATGAACGTCTTAAATATTTTAGCCTCACTTTGCATTTTTCCTAATAAATATTTTCATTATTTCATTTTACTTCATTATTATTTTATTATTAATATTTTTTATATATATTAAAATATTATTTCGTATTTTCTAAATATTTTAATTCATATTATTACATCTTAGAAATTGCTTTTCATATTTATTTATTAAGTATTTCATCATTAATATTTAAATGTTTTTTAATTTTTTATTTGTAATTTTTTACAGACATTGGAATTTAATAATTGTTGTAAAATATATTGAGCCAAGTACTTAGAAATAGGACTTTAATTTATTAAATTATTTATTATATATATTTTATATATATGTTATACCTATACGTATAACAAAAAATACGTATATATATATATATATATATATAAATTTATTTGAAGAAGAATATTTAAAAATTTTTTTTTATAACTTTTTAAAATAAATTAATTGAAGATTTTTTTTTTTATCACACAACCACTTTTTATTTATTTTTTATTTTAGTTATAACCAATAATAAATCATTACACGTGTTGTTGACACAAAGTTATAATTTTATTTCTCATGACCTTTTCTTAATTTATTGCTTATATATTTTCATTTAAATATAAATTTAAGTTTACGAATTTAATCTTAAATTTTGCTCTGAGGTTGCATTTTTTAATAAGAACAAAAACTCTTAATGACACTTCTATGCACAGAATTTTCGGTTATTTTATATCTTCTTCACTTATTACAAATTAACAACATTAGAGAACGTCTTAAATTTCTGAGATGTTTCGCAAGACTTGCAAATTTCGTACTGCAAATAAAATTATAATGAGACAAGTAAGGCATTAATTATGCAGTTGCAATTTCATTATGTCATTAAGTGCTTTCAGTGCAGATGTTTGCATTAGAATTGCACACACAGCTCGCATCAAATAATTGCGATTTATACGAAATTTTTGGCGAACACTTAAAACCGCGCAAAATTCAACCGAAATCTAATTTAAATAAATCTCATTTTTATTCATCTATGAAAATCCATTAAATATATTTGAATAATTAAAATTGCTTCCTAAGCTGTCAACAATAATAAAATGCAATAACAAAAATACTTTCTCGTCGTTAAAGCGCCTAAAAGCAGGTTAAGACTTTTTACCGTCACGTTCTCTAGTCAACTGTTCTTCTTTGGTGTTGTCGCATCTTCTCAAAAGTCGCAACTTTTATGCTGCCAAAAGTGGATCATGTTATGACGTCACTCATGAGGTGTTTATCCTTTTCAAAACAATACAGAAATTCGTACGCTTTCAGTTTAATGGCAATTCGGAATGTGTGTCATCAAACTCAGTTGTTATCGTGCATTGAGCGCATGGTGGAACGCAAGTGGGAAGGCGCATGTTCACGTTTAGAGTTTTGTATACAATAGAAATGGGTTTCAGTTCATATTTGTGGAAGTGCAACTAACAAAAATATACACAAACGGTTTTTGGCGGGAAAGTTTTCTCGGAAAGCTTTCACAAGTTATGAATATTGGCTTTCAATGAAAGCTTAAAAATGCTTTCAGTAGCTTTATTTTTTTTATTCTGACATGAGCTTTTTTGTTAGTACATGAACTTCTATAAAAGCTTTTTAAGTTCATGCAAGAAATAGAAAACAGCTTTTTAATCTTAGTAAGGATAAGAACAAAAGCTTTTATTTTCGGAAGCTGTGAATTCTATGTGGAAAGGTGGTGAAATAATAGAAAACATTTTCTATTGAATAGTGAAATGATCGAAAATAGCTTCTCACGCACAAACGAAGGTGTTTCTTAAGTAAAGAGGGGATAAGTTCTTTTAAATAGATAGTAGATAGTTCTTTTAAAAATAAGAAAAAATACTAAAGCAAACCTAAGACGTTATTACATGTGAACATATGTGAACACATGTGAACTTCCCAAGGAAGTGAAATACTGTGAACATTATAGACAAACCGAACTTAACTGAATGAAAGAAACGTAGCTCTTTAAATAAAGAACAATAAATTTACCTCAAGAGTATATTCTAACATCAAATGGGGATAGGAGATCCAAAGGCATATTAAGCATTATAAATTATTTTTCAAGAAATTAAAAAAAAATTAATACATTTAAATAGCTTTCTGTTTGTAGTGTTAGTAAGTAAGTCGACTTTTAAAACTAATTGTTAGAATGGAAATGTCTTTGAAATGATAGTACACATAAGAAACTCCATATTTACTATAACAATATAAACAATTTATTTTAATTTAATTTTAAATGTTCTCGTATCTACATACTACATATTACAATTTTAATAACAGAGATATTATATATTAACATGGACGGAACTGGGAAGAACAGCATAATCTAGATTTTAATGTGTTATAATACTTTTAACAAATAATTAAATACTTTTCATTCCATTAGCATATTATTAGTTTTTAAATGGTACAGTGGCAGTTTGAATGTAAGTAAAAGCATATTTCCCAATAGTTTCTGTCGTGTCTGTACATCAACGTGCCCCATTATTTTGTTTTTGTGTGCCCCCATATACCCCCATAGTTACTAACTAATATTTTTTTTTTCTAGCTTTTTTTTGATTTTTTTTTCTATTTCTATAAACCTATTTCGGATACCGTGAGGTATTTATTATCAGTGGCTTTTTGAAAATATGAGACATTAATAACATATATTTGGCAATATCTGAAACAATTGTATAGTCAATCCAAAAAAAAATTTGATTATAAAATTGCTTTTCTATTTGAAAATTTCCGCACCATTACCAACTGTTTCTTAATAGCCGTAATTTTTTCTTTCAGACTTGTGAAAAAACATCATTAAGTCTGATTGAAACAAATTGGCATCACTTTTAAAATAAATTAAATCAATTTTCTTTGATTGACATATGTGTAGAAATTTATTTCATTCTTATTTTAGAGTAATTAAAAATGTTTTCACAAGCAAGCAAAAAGATAACTCTTAAAAAAGAAGAATGGCGTTGCCATAAGTAACTAAAAACCATGTGACAGCAATGATGCCAGATTTACTTTATATATAGTATTTATAGTATTTTCAGCAATATGTTATTAAAAATAAAAACTAAAAATTAATTAATTTAAGCACTTTTATCTTATTATTTAAATTAATTTATTTATTTATGTATTTGAATTGATTAGTAGATGATATTGTCATTTGATTTGAATGCATGACTGAAATTTTGCAACATATTTCCAGTGAACATTCACAATAAACAGATTTTTGAATTTGGCTGCACTAAAACTTAAGACGTAAAATTTTTTGCGAGTAAAATTTAACTCTGAAGATTTTAAGAGCGTTCTTATTGCTACATAATTTTTTCTTTCTTAAGTAGCGAGTATTTTTTTACTACAAAATTACGGCTTATATAGAATTATAGAAAACAGTTTCTTATTTCATATTAGATAAAGTTTCTTATCTGAAATCTTTGGATTTGAAAATTTCCTCACTGTATCCAACCTTTTTCATTCAAAATATATTTTTTGTCATTGAACATAAAATTTTTAGTCATAATTTTTATATTATAATTTCATTATTAGTTATATATTATACATATTATTAATAATAACAATTTTTTGTTTTTTTTTTTAATAGTTAAATAATACACTTTTAAAGAATATTTTTTGTTTTTCAAAGGGTTTTATTTGAACTGATATTCCGACTATAGTTTATAGTTATCATCGGGGTACTATGACTACAGAATAATTTGTTTAAAAGTGTATTATTTAACTATTGACCAATTAAGCCGTTAAAAAACAAAATTATAATTAAAAATATTTTAATTATTAACAATATAATTATCATAATTTATTAAATCAGTTTTTAGTTTTTTCTTTAAAGTTTCAATTCTAACTTCTCACCTCCTTTCTTTGCCGAAATCCAAGCGTTCCACGCAATGCATAAATACTTTTGGTTGAGTACTAAAACGGCGTCGACGATTCTGCAGCAAATGGTTGGCCTCAATTATTTCATCATTAATAATTTCATTGCTCTCACCGATGCTATCATCATTAGTTAAATTATTTATTACTGGAAATATTGATTGGCCACTTAACTCTTGTAAAACACTTTCGGCGGTATTTGTGTTCGAATCACTTCTGGAGCATTCAATTTGCGGGCCAATTACGGAGCAGTTGACGACCGGATTTACGGTATTCGATAGAATTTCAATTTCGGTTTGTTTTACATTTTCACATTTTATTGGTTTTCCACATAAAATTTTTGATTTCACTGGATTTTGTGCCAATTCACAGGATTTATTGAAATTTGTGCACTTATCGAAAACATTTTGACTTTTTGTCGTCGTTGTCGTCATTCCGACTGTCGTAGTTGGTTTTTGGATGGTTTCAGTTTTATTCGATTTTTCATTTTTGTTTGCGAAAAACTCATTTTTCATTAAAGACCACTTTGACATTTTGCTAACAATTTTTCACAGGAGCACAAAGCAATTTAATCATTTACATAACAATTTCCGAGCAAATGCAGAACCATGCAAAATTCAATCCATTTTGTATTGTCGTTGGAACGTTTGCACCGTTTATCGCCATCGAAAAACAGCAGCACATCGATGAGATTTTGTAATCGAAATTGATTGAGAATTTGTGCAAATTTACTTAAACGACATGGTAATTTGCTGAACTCGATATATTGTATTTCTTATCTGGTAGTCGCTTTCCTAGAGCGACAGCAACATTAACACGTAGGCAACCTTCCATGAACTGCCACTAATGAAAAACATGAGCAACAGTTTAAAAGGTGATTGAAATAAGTAAAAATTTTTCTAGCACTTAGAAAAATTTTTAATGAAAATTATAGAGTTTGAGAAAATATTCACAGTACTAAGAACTTTTACGGAACCTTGTTAAGCCTAACAGTGATTTAACACTAGCATTGGAAATAATCGTATATCGATGGACTATTTAAATTGACTATATTGATTTACAATAATTAGTGGCTTTTTGTTTGAAAAGTACGGAATATATTTATTTTAAAACAAATTACATATATCCGATATGTCATATATCCGATATATTCACTTGTGTCTGTTTCTCTAATTATGTCTTTGAACTAAATGACAGTGTAATTTTTTTGACGTTTGTGATAATTATGAAATTTTTCACACTAATGCCGTTTTCGATTGGTAAGTCTGGGGTAATACTCTGAATCGAGATTCACTTTCAATGCAATTTAATTTTCGATTTATAAATCCCGAGCGAAATGTATAATACTCGAGATCAATCTATAACACTCTAGAGATTTTGCTAGAGTAGCAAGATTACTCTAAAAAAATCAGCTGTTTTATCTAACTTATCAGGTAAAGTGTAATTCCATTAAAAATATACATGTCTACTAACACTACTACAGACATGTTAAATTACTCTAAACATGTTCGATAGGTTAACAAAATATGACATATCGAGAGTAAATCTAGATTATATTGAGATTTACCAATCCAAAACGCCATAAGGGTCAGTTTTACAATACACACTTAAGTTAAGCAATTCTTAAGTGTTCGAGATTGTGCAATAAAATGTCACTTAAGTTTCATATAAATATCATTTAGGTATTATATCAGTTAGTGTGCATTCTAAAATTTGCGCTTAAGGTAACAATCTGCTAAATATCACAAATGTCAAAAAAATAGGAACTGCCTTACGTTTTACCAATCACTATAGAAAGAAAATAAGATTACTTTTGACATTATTTTAGCAAAATACGAGTCAATATCATTTGATATCATTATAAATCTTCCAGAAGGAATGAACTCATTCCAAACGCAAATGGATCGATAGTGGATATTCAATGACTATATCGTTAAGTTGGGCTATACCGGCGATACCAAGTTTTAAGTGCGTTTATGAGAAGACTATATTCAACTCATATCCGATTAGTAAATGCATGGCAATGGCTGTCTTTATCTACACTATTTTTTATTGCAAATTAAAAGTGGGAAATTTTAAAAAATTGCAACTCTTAATGTAATCTTCTTTTTTTTTTATTTGTTAGATTTTTATATATATCTTATAAATGAGTACTTAATACATCATAATCTTCAGAGAAAGAAATATATATTATATGATGTAATATAAGTTCAAATTCATTTGGTATCTTATAACAAATAAAGATATATAGACATAAAGACAGTGATATATCTATAATTTATCTATGGATAAGATAAAGATATTCATATCTTTGTGAAGATTATATCTTCATATATTATAGAAATATATTTACATATATGGATATGCAGATAAGAATAAGAATTTCATAAGATATACCTCATACTTACCTATTATCTCTATTTATGTATAGATAAAGTCAAGATATTTAAATCTTTCTAAAGTTATAAAGATGTAATATAAATATGTTAATATATATAGATATACGAAGAAATACATAGTTTATAAGATATATCCCATAATTTCCTATAAAATCCATCCCTTAAAATTCTCTCCCAAAGTCCTTAATATCTTCTAAACAAAATCTTTACAAATTCAGATAATATTTATATATAGTTACTTTCTCATAACATATATTTTAAAAATTTAAAAAAGTAATAGCTTTTCCTTAATGAAATTCGTATGAAATATCCTCCTGTGTGACATTTTGCAGTGTATTTAATTAATTGATAAACTCAACACTTCTACCCTAGGCACTTTTAATAT
The DNA here is from genome assembly GCF_002237135.1 of Teleopsis dalmanni. Classification (NCBI taxonomy): domain Eukaryota; kingdom Metazoa; phylum Arthropoda; class Insecta; order Diptera; family Diopsidae; genus Teleopsis; species Teleopsis dalmanni. The sequence continues at coordinate 161,308,566 of NC_051846.1, read as the reverse complement.
CACTCAACCTCTAAGGGGTATGTGGCAATATTAAAAACTAAATCAATTCTACTTAAGCACTGACTACCAGGAAGAGACTGTCCCTTTATTTTCATTCAATAAAGTGAATTTGCTGTATATGCGAATGTGAGGAAAATGGCAGGATATCCTATTTTAAGGCTTATGGTGCCAACAGTTATGACTGCAAGCTGCACGTGGACTCAATCGTTGATTGTGAAAGTTGCATTTGAAAAAATAAATTTTAATAAAAAGTGATTGCAGGATTCACACTTAATCTCACTTTATTTGCATTTCAATGAAGCCGGAGACTTATTTCAATTAGAAATTTTACAGATTGGTGCTCTATTGAATTTATTTTTCATATTTTTTCTAAATTATTTTTTTTTTTTATTCAAAATTTTAACTTTAATAAGAGTTTAAGTTTTGTAGGATTGTTATGGTAGTCTCATTTAGTAATACCTGTTTAGTCTATTTAAAATATTAAAGCATTATTTCCGTGAATTATTTATTTAATTTTGCAGTATATTATTATAAACTAGGTCCCTCTTCCACGGATACACCTATTTCGATCCCTGCCTCTGTCAGCTACTGTCGTAGACTGATTTATGACCATTTTTCCGACAGGTAAATAGTGAATGGACCCTTACTGCCTCAGCAGCCAGGTCAACGGCTACGTGCCAAATCTATTCCAAATAAAGAATCTCTAACTTAATCTGCAGAAACTAATCTGAGGCATCTAGGCTAATGTCTGTCTTTACAGGACACTGGTCCATAGGTTGGCATGGAGCTAGAGTCAGCCTACCTTGTGGTACTTCTTGTATTGCGTGTCTACCAGCTCCTGAGGAAATAACACCAGAACACCTGATGTGTCTTTGGCCAAAACTCGGTTTAAGTTTCTAGGGGCTTCTTCAATTGACTTGACGATATCTCCAGCATCAGCATTAGCCAGATTCTTGCCTTTGTTACTACCTCTGACTGGTTCTAGTTTGACATTCTATCTACTACCCACTATTACGAAGTTTTTGTGGATTTTAGCTAATTGAAGAGGACTCGTCCTCCCTCCACCTTAACTACCTATCTTATTATTTATATATCACACACACACAAGTTAAGAAAACTATTCACTAATCTCACTCTTATAGTACTGTTATATTAAACGAATATTTTTAAAGGGTTTAATTATATAAATTAAAATATATGTTTCATATATTTTTAATATCTTCATTATACAGCAAAATATTTAAATAAGTTTCAAAATAATTAAATTTTCACAAAGAAAACGTCAAGAAAAATATATAAGAGTTTTCTTGTTGTTCGTTGCCTTTTTTGTGGTAGAATTTATAATTATTTTAGTAACATTTCTTAAACTTCGAGCACTCACTTTCGTACTTAAACAAAGTTTTTATTTTAATTATTATTATTTGACGTCCAAGGCTCTAATTAAGATAAAACTGAGTTCTTAAAACCGCTCAAATTTTCTTGACTCTTTGAACGTTCGCCATCTTCGTCTTTTCGCCCTTTCGCATCGCCGCAAATGCAGTGGCTTTGCTTTTTATTTATGCGCTACGGCCTCAACCCCAACTAACATGGCGAATGGCTTAACCCAGTCAGGGTAGCAAGGATTCAAATTAACACTAACGCGAGGGTTCAAGAAGATGAAGTGCCACAGACGCTTTTAATTAGAATTTTGATGGCAGCCGAAAGCACAGCGTTTTCACTGTTCCGTTTGTTTGATGTTCCCTGTAATTTCGAACTGAGCGGAGAGGAAGGAATTCACTGAAAATGGCTGTCAGTTTGCTGTTTGTGCTGTCATTGTTTGTGGCTTTCGGATAGCAGGTCTATGCTTTGTTCTACATTTCAGGTACGGACAATGAGTACAGTTGATGCCTTAGGTGCGTTCATTCCATTTTAAGTGCAGGAAGCGCGTTCTGATTTAATAATCGTGAATGTACAATTGCGAATTTTTTCACAAGTGAAACTTTTTCCCTTTTCATTTGATTTGCTTTAAGCTTTAATAAAAATTTTGTAAATAAATATTTTTAACCAAGGGAAAATCTTGCCGTAGAGGACTTAATATCGCACCTGAGATTTTGAAAAGTTTTTGGATGAAATAAAATGCTATGACTTCTTAATAAAGTCATATTTTAAAATGCTAAGGAACTTAAATTCATTTCAGCTTATATTAATAAAATTTAATTAATTAAAAATTATATAAAATATTATAAATACTTTAATAATTTAAGTTTAATTTTAAAGTGGCAGAGATTTTGATCAAGCCTGCAACCGCCATTAAGCAGTTGAAAATTTGTCATTGTACTTGCTCTCACAAGCCATGGGTTACTAGACCAAGCCTACGAATGTTGCTGAATGGCAGACATTTGTAACAGCGCCTCGCACACTGTACGTGAGAAATAAGCTAATCAATTACATGAACTATTGATTGTAAAAGGACCACGACATACTAAATTAAACAACGCATTCGTTGTATGGTGTAAACGTGTCATACTTGTCAATTGAGCTCTCATGGGCTCATATGCATAAATTGTAGTCCCAACATTTTTAAGACTTATTCCAGTAGCTGGATGCCTACAAGTTATATGCGGTAAATAAATTATGTATATGTGTAGGTGTGGTTATAGCAATTTAGACTAATCGTGATGTGGTTAAAGCAATTTAGGCGTATCGTAATATTGTTATAGCAGTTCAGGCTAATCGTAGTTCAAGCATATATGTTTCTATATTAGAACTTAAACCTTCGGCAACCACTACTATTGCCGAAAGATTTTTCTCACTAACAGCAATATGTCTTGTTTAACAGAATACCAGTTAACGACCACTGGTCAATATACTTAATAAGAATATATACCTACACCTTTAAATGCTGTTGATGGACCCACATAATTGACTTACGAACCCACATATATAAATATATACCATAATACCATGTGTTCTAATTGCGTCTTCTGTAAATGAAATATCATTCCTAAAAAGTGATTCATATATATTAAACTATTAAAAATATCACAAAATATTAAAAATAATTAAAAATTCATTTTTTTTAAACAAAAGTCAATTACAATAAAAATTTTTTTATTTTTGAGTAATTGATTTTTTGGCAGATCGTAGAGCTGTTTCGGGTATTGCCAAACACCCACCAGGAGTCGTCTTTAGAAATATTTTTTCTATTTTTTCTATTTTTTCATTTCTAAAATATTTTTTGGACTGAAAATACGAAGGGTTGAACTTATATCCGTCAAATTTGATGCTTGAAGTCATTGTGTATTACTGAGCCAACTGGGCCAAAACCGTAATTATTTTCATTGTTTTTACATAGAGTGCTGTCAGTTTTTGGAGAAAGTTCATTAAGAACTCACTTGCTGTATTCTATTGGAACAAAACCATGAACAAGCTTTTCAATAATTGAATCAATTAGTCAATTTTATTTTTGCTGTTAGTTTGTGGTGTTATTCAGTTTGCAGAGAATCGGTACTTGTTGGTATTCATTTTATATATGAAAATATTGAGGTTATATGCATTATGTTTTATTTTTACTTAATAAGAAATAAATAAAATATAACCGACTTTAATAAGATATGAAATTATTTACATATATGCAAAATAGTAGAAATAGTTTTGAATAATATATCTGAGACCCTATGCTCCAAAAGAAGTTCAGGAAATTAATAGTAGTAGTTGCCAAGCAAACTTTATCAATGAAATGAGGTTATCAATCAATTAATATAGGCATACCGTACAAATATATCAGATATTGTCAAAAAACTATTAACAGTGCCCTTTGGAACCAACTATTAGAACTACAATACATTTAAAATTGCAACTGTATGGTCAGTCTAAGAATTCACTTAAGTAAAAATATATCAGACTGTCAACATTTCTGTTAAACTATTGTTTATTTTTTTAACTTAATATTATGTTCTTCGATTTTTGTTTTTAATGCTTTTACCTGGCAGTTTGATGGTTGTTTTTTTAATATACCTTCCTGCACTTCAGCAGTACATGTGTGAATAAATTTTCCTTTATTTACGTGTTTTTGTTTTCTGGATTAAAACTTGATGTGCTTACAGTAAAAAACAAATAAAAGATCGTCAAATTTCAATGTTTTAAGAAAATTTGCTTAAAACTGTGGACACTGAAATAAACTACTACTACTAGTTAGTTTCAGTTCAATGAAATGTATGGAACACATATTACTTTATTTATTTCTTTTTATTTAATGTATAAAACTTACCAATGGCATAGTTGAAATGGGTGTGTTTTCAAAACTTGGATTTGTCTCGTACAACGAAAACTGTTATTGGATTATATCTTAAACACGGGTTGGCAGATTACCATTTTCAGAGTTAGTAAGCCAAAATATTATAGAAATGACTGAGCTTGTCTTTCAGTAAAAACCTTGTTAGATAATGTATTCTAAAATTTGTGGGGTTCGAATGAGCTATATGCAATTATAAAAATTTGGACGCTTACTAGATAACTTAAGAGAAGGTGGTAGCAAATGTACGCATCTTATACGACCTCTTTGACACCTAATAGGTATTATGATTTTAATTTCCTACTCTGTAAGTGGACATTTACATTCTCTTTAATTTTGATTTTCCTAAGTATATTAATAATAATAAGAAAAGTACGAAAAACTTAAATATGGATAAAATTATCTAATATCAAATCATATACCCATTAATTTTATATTTATTAAAGCATACATGATATTATGGCTAATAATTGCTGTAATTAATATATAGTGTGGAACGTTGGAACAGCGCATCGTCCAACAAGTGGCCTCACTGAAGTGAAGTATTATCTAAAGTAGACCACGAAATGACTTGGATCCTTTTTCGTCCTTCGATTATCGGATGTCGTTATGGAGTTAAAGCTGCTTTAATTATTACTTTATTAACGAGGACGTAAAAAATAGGATGTGTTATTTCTGTGATTATTCATGACCTTAGTTTAGTTTAATGCCAACTTCTTTACATTGAATTATATATATTCTAATAGCAAAAATGTTCACAATTTACATTTTGAAGAGTAAAGTTAAAAAATTGAAAAGTTTTATCTCAAAGTAGTTATAATCCATTAAGGGAGGGGTTTTGTTGGTACATTGTTTCAATTATCAAGTAAAGCATACGGACTTCCTAATTTGCATATCAGGTCCTTGCTCCGAAAGTTACTAATTTAAAACTTTTTAATTTTCTGTTAAAAAGAATAAATTTCAGGGAAGTTTTTGCTTTTACTTTTCTCATTTTTCATTAATAATAATTTTTCAAAAAAAAAAAAAATGTTACTGTTATCAAATGCTAATATTTTATAAGAAAAATTATTAATAATAAAATTTCACTTCAACTAAGACCTTGTATACTTCGGATGAGAAAATTTCAATTTCACTTCTGTTTACTGAAATTGAAAAAGTTTAAGCATATAAACAACTGTTTTTTAATTAAAAATTATTGCAGAATATAATGAGGTCTTCTCGACCTATTAAATTCGCAATAATTGAAAAAAAATGTTTCTCTAACATTAATAGGAAATCACATACTGAATAACCACACTCTATAATATATTATTTTTAATATACAAGTTGAACAAGTTGATTAATAATAATAGAAGTATCTGCGCTTTATAGAAAGTTGTTTAATAGAAAAGACTCTATATAAAAGTATTTAAATATATATGAATGATTTCATATTGAATGTAATTAACATATTTTAGTAATAATAATAAACTTAAAAAAAATTTTCTATAATTTTTAGAACATTTAAATTAAATTAAATCAAATTTTTAAGTTAATTTAAAAATTTAACTTAATTTATACCTTAATTTATTTATGGTATTAATTAAATTTATACTGATTCTTTTTTAATTTTTGTCACAATTTGAAGCGATTTAATTGTTGAATTAATAGATTATTAATTAAATTAAAAGAATGTAGTGTCAGGAGACAATTTTTAATTACAAATTAATTTTCCCTTGCCTTCCAGATGTGTGAACCAACCAATTAGGTATAAAATCGTAGTTATTCTTCAAATAAGACTTAATTTTTAATTTTTTTAATTAATTAGCTTTTTATGCTTTGAATTTTAAAGCAAGATTTGGATTTTAAATGAGAAGTTTTATTGAGTTGCAGAGGTTAAATTAGCATAAATTGCAGTCTATATGGAAAACGACTAGAATTGAAGTAACAGAATTGAAGGACTAATTCTGGAATATATAAAACTAATTAACATTGGTATATAATATTTGATTTGATACAATATTTATTGTGTAAAAATAATATTCAGTAGGTACTTAAGAAATAAGCACTTTCTTTAAAGCGTTTTAAAAGTAATCTCCTAAAAGTATTTCTATTAAACTTGACTTTAATAAACCTCCTAGGATGCATTATTGCACTGAAAATATTTCAGAGAAAATATCTCTTCATTTTTGATATTTGTGTTTATAAGGATGTAATGTGGCTTAAAGTCCTATCTAACTTAGTGTAATATTGCTTCTGAATTCCTAAAGCTAATAAACAGTATGGACCTTATTTCTCCAGGCAATAAAAATATACTAATATCAACAGTTTCCTAATAATGTTAAATAGTTATATTATTGTCAGATTAATAGATGGAAATTATTAACTACCTAAAGCAATATACGGAATGTTATCATAAATAGCATTGCAATGTGCGGTGAAAAAGTGGTGGTCTGGACGCAGATCGAATATCACAAGAGCGTGGCTTGAAATGCCAACATAAAAAAAACCCTTCTCAAAATAATGCGAAAGCGATTCCGAAGGGGAATAAGTCTCGCTGAAGAGCGGGTGTTTTAGTCCGTATACTACATATTAATGTTAGGGAGTCGGGCACCTCATTCCGACGACGGTCGGTTTGACGGTGCATAAGGCATTCAACCTCCTCACCGCCAAAAAAAAAAAAAGAAATTTTAATACATAAAACTTGTTCCAGATATGCAATTATGTTTTATTGCATATATTTTTTATATATATTATTTGTTATTTCAAGCTTTTATATATTGACCAAGATACTATATCCACTTATCAATAAAAAGTCTTTTCTTAAATTGTCAAATAAAATTATTATAATGAAAGCTATAATTTTTGTCATAATGCACTACTATATACATAGTATATATTACTTATCAAACGTTCAATGCTGAAATAATTATTATAAAATTGCCAATTAATCTTCCATCCTCTAAGAAAGACACTATTCTAATTTAAGGCTACACAATCAATCTGATACATAATAAGTGTTAAAGTAAAGTAAAACAATTTCAGTTTAAAATGTCAAATGCCTTCTTTTCATCACATCAACGAATTAGTTACAAACTAATGACCATCACCCGATTAAACTACACTTACTCGCTACAGTAGTTGATGGCCTTTAGTATATTTCATATAACAGTAATGTGAGTTTGCCTTCACGATGTTGCGTTCTCGTTCTTTGGTTTCTTTGTAGATACATCGGATAATTCAGATTACTTAGAAGTCAACATTTGTAGAGTTATTAGACAAATAGAATTTTATTAGACAGATAATTTCAGCTGATCAAAAGTGTATGCTTTAGGATTACGATTTATTCAAGCAACTCTATGAACACTTATGCTCGAAATCATATTCAAATTAATATTAATGTTATTTATTATTTTAAAATATATATAGTATAGTGTTTTTTCAGTATTTTTATGGATATTACCATGATTTCAATATATTTTATTTTACATTAAGAATTAAACATCCATTATAATATTCTTTAAATTATTTCCAAAACTCACTAATAATAAGTATATGGCAATGTATGAAATATATTTTGGTCACTTAAAAAAATTGAATTAATTATGTAAAAAATATTTGTTGTTGCAATTTATTACTCTTTGAATCATTTTTATTGAAGAATACTTTTTTCATCATATACGACCAAAATTCTCTTAACACTATCTTAAGCTTCATAATTATTATTATTTTTTTTTTATTAAATTTGGCAATGTTTATTTTACTTAATTGACACTTTTGTATTTAACAGATAGGTATCGAACAATAGTGAATTGAAACAACAAAAATTTTTTTACCTATTTTTAATTAATTCAATTTTTTTTGTCTGACCATGGAGCTGTTTCGAGTATTGCCAAATACTCACAGGCAGTAGTCTTGGGATTATCTTGTGATTATTATAAAAATAAACAAATTACTTTTTATTTTGTTTTTGTTGTTTTTATTATAACAAATTTTTTATTGTATTACTTTTTATTTTTATGTTTTCTTAGTACACAAAACTTGAACTTAAATAAACAGAAAAAAAGTATTCAAAAATACAGAATAGATTCCTTTTGATGCCATTTCATTCATTTAATTATCTGCGTATCTTTTAAGGACAAAGAAAATATTGAAAATAAGCCGTTGTGAAAATCTTGTATCTTGCTTTGATGTATATTTTACATAAATTTACTGTACACATGTGTAGGGAATTATGGCTGCCACTTTAAGCTCCTACTTAGCTACTTAACAGTTTAGAGATGTGGTAAGCTTACAATAAACTCATGATGCTTATGTTGTTAGGCTGACCCTAACTAAATGACCCACAACCCTCTGAGCACAACAAAAGGCATTTCGATGCTATTGCACATTTTGCGGTCTTTTCACTTTCACACATTTTTATCTAAACTAGAAATCGCACAAAGCACCTTCGAATGAACATTATATCGAACACATTTACACAAACCTCCATGAATAGAAAAAGAAAATGAATAATAACAAAGGCAATTCTATTACAAATGTACACAGCACAGATAGATAGATAGATAGATAGATAGATACATTGTTGTCGGCATTGCAGGCAAGCAGTACGAGTACTCGTATACTTAAGTATGAATACATACTCGCATATCTAGATACAGATATAAATTGATTTTTCTGATTGTGAATGTACACAAAAACTACAGTCGCCAGCGAAAAGCACAACTTGACTGAATATAGAGATACACTTTGAAAGGCTGTATTGCGAGTAAGTATTTGCACTTGGACTTCGGTAAGTATCCTGGCGATATTTGATTTAATAAAGAACCCGACATGAAGTTAAAATGATTTATTTTCTCCATATGCACACTAATGTGTTTTGTTAAAGAAGGAAACTCTGTTATTAGATTTACGTGTGCAAACAAACTCCACGTACGGAGGTATATTATGTTTACTTTGTGTAATTAGCTGTGGGTTAGGCAACAGTACGTATATGGCATTTAATTATATGGCACTCACCTGTTTGGCACAATTTTAACACGATCATCCACTAATTCCCATGAAGTAATTTTTATTGGCCAAGCAATCTGGCCGAAACTCTCCTTCACCAAGGCCTCCCATGCTGAGTATGCAGTTGGCGTGGTTGTGGAATTATTAGCGCTGGAATTATTGGAGGAGTCGACAGTTTGCAAACGTTCAGACCGTTGCAGACGTCCTTTCCTGCGATGCAATGGTGCTGTGAAGGTTTGCACAATGGGCTGCAATGGCGGTGTGTGTGGGCTCATCGCAGCGGGAGATGGTGTTTGTGCTGTTAGCACAGCTGCCGCCTGGGCATCAATAGCCGTCTTCTCTTCGTTTTCCATTCTATTTGTCTCTTGGTTTCGTGCGATTTTCCAATTATAAAAAGTATTTTTCAGTGGATTGTGCAACTTTAGAGAGTTGAATAGAAATTAGTTTTCGCTGCTATGCAAATATTGACTTTCATTAAATGCATTCTTCTGGTTTGTAAAGTATCGAACTTTATTAAGAATATAAAAATTTTGTTATCCAGTGCAGCTCACATTCTTTAGTTTACTTTGTATCCTCACTGCTTCATTGAGGTTTGCATTATTACTTTAATTAAATGACTGCCGTAAAATATTGATGTTGTGCACTAAAAGTTTAAAAAGGCATTAAATTAGGAACAAATGTTTGTATAATTTCTTATTAATAAAATTACTTAAGTATATGAAAGATAAAAAACTGTTGTTCAAACTCAGGCAGTTTACAATTTCAAGTAAATTACTTTGAAAAAAAAATTATTAATAAGCAATTAAATTTAATTATACAGAACTTAATTAAAAAGTATAAGTTATTGTTTATTAATGAAGTGATAAAATTTTATATCCAAGTTATACTGAAAACTTCACTGAACTGAGTTATCAATAAGAAAGTAGAATATTTAATTGTAAGTCATACATTACTTTGGATATATACTGATAGGATTAACTTATATGGTCAACAAATTTTCACTGATCTGACCAGTATATAGCTAGATACCACATTTGGTGGATGTTATTAAGAAAGATAATAAACTTTCTAATACTGGAATATATACCCTCGCAGTGGGCATATATTATGCCCTCGCGGCGTAATTGTTCTACTCTTTAATCCAAGTTATCGTATAGCCTCCAAGTGGCACCCCTGGATAGTTACCTGGCACACGCTGCCTAATGAACTAATAGTGTGTGCAGCAACTCCTATCCCCAGGACTTTAATTCTGGATTGTACACAGGGCTTGGCACTTGCCATGTAAAAGCAGACGGCAATAAAACACGTATTTACGTCAGCCCGAAACCCAGTAACGGATTGTTATGGCCACATAAGTAAATAAGTATTAAAAGTTATTTAATGAAATATAAAAGTAAGTGGATTCCTCTGATATATCTAAAAAAAAACGGTATAACACAAACCCATTTTCGTGTTAAAACAAATATTTCAGTCAAAAAGCTACGAGAAAAACAGCTATTAACTTATATTGAAAAGGCAGAAATAGAAAAGCTGATTATTTAGGAAGTGAGACATACTACAATAAGACATATCCCCTGAAAAAAATTTGTTAGGTTATCAAGGTGTGAAATGGCCTTTTGTGAATAAACTAAAATCAACAGTTAAGAATGATCTGTAACATCAATTCGCTATGTAATTCCAATGCGGCAGAAGATCTTGAACATATTATGGGAAGATGCCCAGTTTTGAAAGAGTTTTCAAATAGATCTTTTTGCACGCTATGTTATTTACATTAAATATGAGATCTTGAACATCTTATGGAAAGATGCTCAATACCAAAGTTGATATATTCAAAAAGTTGTCATATATAAAACAGCATAAACTGTATTATCTGCAATCACTGAATTCTTCCTTTTAATTCACTTTCATTCAGAAAAAATATAATGTTTTTGAGTTCGATATTTGACCACTCTTGTTTGTAGATCCGATCTTTGTGGAAAATATTTCCTTTGGCACTCATCAATGGCAATTGTGTTGTTTCTCTGCTCTCTATACATGTATAGTCCGTATTCAACTTTTTTATTATTTTGATCGCATTAATGCTTGCTTAAAAGACAATAATTTTTTACAACTCCAATCATAGTATTTATATTCCATCTATTTTTATTTAACAGGTTCTTTCTTCTCTAAAATTTTTTTGGAAGAAAGTGCTTGGTGTAGCGGAATTCATACTCTATCAATCATATGTGATTGACTTTACTATTGCAGTCCACGTTTACTAGGCTTTTAAAATGATTCTTGCTGATACCTTGCTGAACTTGATACTCCTTATCGAGAATGTACAGAGAGTACTAAATATTGTAGTACTTAGACAAATAATCACTGCTCCATGGTATCTTAAAACGTATATATTGACAAAAATTTTGGAATTTCAAAAATTACTGTTGTTATAGCACATATAGAAATACAAAACAAAATTATATCAGCATAACAATCCACTAAGTAATAGTTGCTTCTTAGCCCTAGGGTTTTCATATTAAAATGAAAAGCCTTGATACCAGCTTCATCTGACTGCATATTCACAAGTCTTCAGAATTTTATTAAACATACATAAAAAATAACTTTTATAATAAAAGAAGAGTATGTCTTGGCAGTGAATGGTTTGTCTTAATTACTCTTCTTCAAAAAAAAAAATTAATAGATGTTATTGACATCCATAGTTAGGAAGTATTTAGTTGTGTATTTAAAATATTTAGTCATTAACTTTTTGTACTATAAAATTACAGTACCACTTAATGTGACATCAGAGCAGTAACCTCAACATAGAAGGTAATTATGGTAACTTTCTTCTTCTTATTCAACGTCTGCAGACGTATTAAGCCAGCAAGTCAGACATGTTTTTCATATTAAAAAATCAGCCTTTAAATTGTTATCCAATTAAGAGTAATGGCTGAATGTCTGTCCCATTAAATTGAAATACATACACTCTTTTTCCCCATTAAACGTTCCTCAAATTTTCCTTTATTAGAAAAGTTTCACAGCATAAATAAAATATGAAAAAGTTTCACTTTTTTCCACAACATTTGCGCTCATTAATCAAACTTCGATTAATCTTTCTGCCTCTCTGGCAACTTTTTCATGGTTCGAAATTTGTGATTACTTGACCATTTCGGCTATACGAAAGTCCATGTGCATACGCAGGATCTCAAATTGAGATTTGTGTGTTGACACAAAAAGTTATTATTTTGCTGGTTCTGATTTGCGTGCCTCATTAAAAGTTGGTCCAAAAAGTGTGCTCGTGCAGCATCCAATATTTCTTGATTAAGTGTAGAGGTATTTTATATTTGTATATATGTTTGTTTTCTAATAAAAAAGTTCCTTAAGAGGAAATAGTATCATGCAGCAATAACCTTAATTTATCGTTTAAAAGGTATGAAGCACTAGAAATATGTAATTAAAATTGCTATATGATTATTTTGAAAGTATAATAGCACTTGAAAGTATTCTAAATCATTTAATGGATTGCAATTCTCAGAAAAAAATACATTTTCATTTATATTTGGAAATAATGAAAGTGTGGATAATATTATGTAAAATTTCTGAAGTATTTTATATACGATTGAATACAGTAGTAGCATTTTACAACGTTTTTTTTTAAATTCTTAACAAATTATGGTTAATTAGAAAAAAATTATAATTATTATCAATCTTTCAACATAATCGAGATAGCTTAAGAGATACTCAAGATGAATCAGTATTTATTTTAATATTTTTACAATATCTTTACTTTGTCTAGAAAATATGACAAAAACTTTCTCCAAGGATAATACAAAGGTGTTTTGTCCCGCTGTGTATTATTGTTTTTTCTGACAATTATAAGTCTAAAAGCTAAAAAGAGGATGTGAATCTATCATTTACTATGAGATGATACTATGAAATGATAGACTCAATATGTGTAATATATATCACTCTAGTTGGATTAATGGATTATGCCAGACCACTTACACGTAGTACATCTTATATGACAAGGATAGGAGCACTTAGAAAATGGTTTGCCATTCGGTTTTTGATTACATTTGTCAATTTGACATGAAAAACTGCAATATTATTCTTCAGTTCGGTCAAGGACTTCGTTTATAGCTGTTTAAAGTTTAACAGAAGAGTTAAGTTGGTATAATATAGACAATTATTATGCGATTAAAAAAAACCCAAAACAAAAAATTTGAAATTAGCTAATGTAGAAAATTGTCTGTTGCTTAAAAAAATAAATTAATTTAATACTTAAAAATTTATAAATTTAAAATATATAAAATTAATTTGAGATATTTCCCATACATAAAATTCAAATAATTTAAATAATTATTAATGTCCCACATACATCTTTCAAAATATTTTTATTAAATAATAAATCTTGTACTTTCTATTTCATTTTTTATAATTCATTATCATAATTTATTCTAATTATACCTAAAAAATTTTTTTTAGAATATGACGACACCCAAATTAATCTCAGTTAATGCATAAATTAAATTTAATAAAATAAATCTGATCGAACCAGTATAATGCATGACGGTCTTTAATAAGAGGACAGTCTTAACAGGAGAGTCGTAAATAGCTCAACTGGCTTAAAGATTCTAGATCTTTATGGATTTGTTCCAATTTCATTAATTTGTTATCATTTTTTTCGTTTTATCAGTATTGATCTTTTATGAAATCTAATTCTGGGTTTATTTATGGGTTATCTGTATGTCTTCTTTTTTAACTATCATTAGGTGTACATCGTTAATGCAATCAAAGTCGAAGATGTGTTCTGCGAGAATACATATAGTTGTGTGTTCCATCTGAACTTACCCACGTTTGTAAATAAGATAGCATCCATGGCTATTCTTAAGTATTTTAAAAATATATTAAAATAATGAATATACCAAGAAGTATAATTGCTTGAAAATATGGAAAAATGTTTCGCAGATAGACATTTGTAAAGTCTTGAAAGAACTTTTATCCAAATATATAAGTACGTATGTAATTGTGTTGATATAGTATTTTGTGATAATTTTTTTTGGCTATTGATTGTCCACTAACCGAATTTATCGAACAAAGTTATTTAATTTAATTAATACTATAGTTCTAGATATGTAAAAAATTTAGAAGAAATGCATACTTTTAGAAAATTAAAAGAAGTTATTTATATATAAGGTATATTCTCCTCAATTGTGTAGAGACATTGCAGTTATCGATAAGACAATCGCTCATATCAATCATTAAAGTCTTGTTTTCTGTAATTCGATTACTTTTTACTATATATTAGATTTTTTTATATATTAAATATATATATTTATATATTATATTTTTTTTCTATAGTATTATTATTATGAAAACCGCAAATTGTATGTTTTTCATCCTCAGTTCTTTGTAAATATAAGAATTTGTTTGAAATAGTAATACTTTTCCAACAAAAAATATTACTGCAATTATAAAAGTAAAATTTTAATTTATAAAGGCCATGAGACGTTCAGTATTTTCAGCATATTATAATATACAGTAATCCCGCCGCGTATATCCTCCGTGGTATACTTCTAACGCGTTTTTATTTTACACGATTTTAATCCCCCGTATAACACGAACATTCCCCCATATAATGCGGGGATTTGTACAGTACATAATTAGCTTCGCGTACCTTTACACGTATGTATACGGGGTATACGGTAATACCCCTATAACGCGTTTTTCTATAATGCCGAATCAATCCACCTCGTTATAGGGGGATTATTCTATTAAGATAATTTGATACAAGATGAACTTATAACTTAATTACATATTTTTAAAATGATCGACTTAACGAGTAACAAATATTAAGTTATTGGGATCTATAATACTATAATACCTTCCCTTGCTTAGTAAAACGACAGTTAGTTCTTTTTAGCATAAGGTTTTCATTTACAATAACCTGATTTCAACTTTTTACTTGTAATTTAATCGAAAACTTTAAAAGAATTGAGTGGCACCATGAATTGGACTTGCTCTCATTCATCTACCAAAATCGTTATACGCATATTGGACATTTGAACCCATGTATAGGAATTTTAAAAGAAGATATTGAACTTCCAAAAGATGTCAAAAAAGTTATTGCAAAACCAGGATTTAATCTTGGTAAATGAAGAAGCCCAAGCGTTCAGGCTTGTATGGCTCATTATGTATTTTATAGAATAATGAATAATGAGTTGGGTCTGCATACCATCAAGAAATAAGAAATTTAAGTTTATTTTCTTAAGAAAATCTTTTTTATATTTTGTTTCTTTTATCCTTTCGCTTAAATTAAAAAATCTGTCATGTATGATATTATGAAATCTTTGATTAATCCCATGGAAGCCAACTGTAGAAGTCAACTATATGGCCAAAGTTGAAGCACTGTTGTGAATTTTAACAAAATTTTGACTAGCAATGACTAGCAAATACTGATATTTTGTATATATAAATTTATATATATTTATTTATATAAATAAATTTTTTTAACAGCTATATATGTATATGTATGCATACTTATATACTATATGAACTAATCAAATATATGCCAAATTTTGAAATAGCGTTTATAATCACTCACGTCGATGAATACAATCAGTTCAAATTATTTTCATATACATTTTTTAAGAGATATGAGGTATTGTATATTTTTCACTAATTCATCAAATTAGTAGAGAAACTATATGACTGCCATACTAATGCAAATTGAAAATATACACAATTATATTTTAATATACATAATTTATGCAATCATTAAGGAACCAGAGTATAATTGCTGCTTTCAGAAATGCTTATGTTTGGTTATTTATTTTTCTATTTAAGCAGAAAGACAATAGAAATTAATTCTTATATGGAAAGTAATTATAACTTTGTTGAGTTTCATTGAAAAATTTTTGTTTGCATAAGCAAAAAGTAACATATCTGAAATTGCTCTACGCTTATCAGCATTCTTCATTGAGTTTAATAAGAAAAATATTTGCAAAATTTCTTGATGTCTGCGAAATAAAAGCAAAACCCAGTACTTCTTGCCCTTATTGCTTATGGGAAACCATGCTCTATATATTTAATTACGAATTCAGCACACATGCAAAAAATATTTAAGAAAATACCGAAGACCCTTCAATATATTTTGGAGTGAAATGGGCCATGAATTCAAAATATATTTGCAAAGTCAGAAAAAAATAAACAAAAAAATTAAAAGTAAATAAAAGAAATAAAAAACGTAAAAAAATAAGAAAAAATTCAAAAAAGATCAAAAGTAAATAAAGAAAAATAAATAAAAAAAATATAAAAAATTTGAAAAAAAAATTTAACAAGATTAAAAACAAATAAAATATATATAAAAAAAGGAAAAAATTTAAAAGTAAATAAAAGAAAAACATATAAAAAAATATAAAAAAAAATTAGAAAAAATGAAACTAAATTTGTTTAAAACAAAAATAAATAAAATATATAAAAAAAAAATATAAACAAAATTTGAAAGTAGATAAAAGTGAAATAAAAAAAAACAAAAACAAAAAGAAAAAATTAAAAAAAAGAAATTAAAAGTAAATAAAAGAAAAATATATATATAATTAAATAAAATAAACATAAAATTTAAAAATAATTAAAAGAGAAATAAAAAAAAGAAAAAATTGAAAGTAAATAAAATCCAAATTTGTATTAAAGCAAAAGAAATATAAACAAAATTTAATAGTAAATATAAAAGAAATAAAAAAAAGAAAATAATAAAAAAAAAATAAAAGTAAATAAAAGAAAAAAATATATTAAATTAAAAAAAATATAAACAAAATTTTAAAGTAAATAAAAGAGGGATAAGAAAAAGAAAAAATTAAGAAAACATTTTAAGTAAATATAAGAAAAATATATATTAAATTAAAAAAAATATAAACAAAACTAAAAGTAATTAAAAGAGAAAAAAAAAGGAAAAAATTAAAAAAAATTAAAAGTAAATAAAAGAAAAATTTGTATTAAATTAAAAGAAATATAAACAAAATTTAAAAGTGAATAAAAGAGGGATAAAAAAAAGAAAAAATTAAAAAAAAATTAAAAGTAAAAAAAAAATGTATATTAAATTAAAACAAAATTAACTAAAAGAAATAAATAAAACTTAAAAGTAAAAAAAGAGAAAAAAAAAATAAATAAAAAAAAACAAAAAAAGAGAAAGAAAAAGAATTAATATTAAATAAAAGAAAAATATATATTAAATTAAAATAAAAAGTAAATAAAAAATATAAACAAAATTTAATAGTAAATAAAAAACATAAAAAAAAAATAAGAAAAATTTAATAAATGAAAAATTAGAATTATAATATTATGTATATGTAAATTTTTTTTTTATTTTTATAACATAAGTATTTAGCACTTCCTGTTAACATAAATATCACCCATGTTCAGTCCATATGTAAATATTTGCAATTCTGAGTTTAAAATTATGCTTCAGTTGTTGTTTTCGTCATCCTTGGAATAAAAATAATGCACATATTTTCGGGTATTAGCATTTTGTTTGTATTTAAAAGTAATTTCCCAAGGACAATTATGTTTGCATTTATTATTCTAGTCATTTGCATTTTTGTCATTATAAACTCGGTAAAGTTTTCATTTCAAAATATTGCTTCGCTTTGTAATCGCATTTGCAACAATATTTGGTTTCCAACCCTGACCGAAACTTTCTTTCTTGTCATCCCCATCCCCATTGCATTATGCAATGCAGACGAATATTGTACATTCACCTGGTCCACGGTCGTTGGTATTAAACTAAGGTTAACCAGGAAGACATTGTCCTTGAACATGCAAGAGGGAAACTTAATGTAGCGTTTAACGAATTCAACGAATTTTTGTTTGGCATTGTAAGGAGCTTGTTGCTTCAGTGGCGGGCTTTGAGTTTGCTCTTCGGGTGCAACCCATACAAACGAAAGGCAAAGCTCACTCCAGCAAACTGTTGAATTATTATATGTAGAAAGCTCTTGTTCGAAGTAAGTTCGAAAAATTTTAAAGAGAAATTTTTTTTCTCTAAGAAAAAAAGAGAAAAGTCATTTAGCTTTCGAGGATTGCGACAGGATGTTTATGCATTCGTTGTCGTTTTCAATGTCCGCCAGCCTCGCTCGTGAACTTGAACTCATTGCACATATGCCTGAGGTGCGAACCATAGAGAAACTTAAAAATTCGTTAATATTTAATATTTCGATGCTGTGGAATTTTTCAACGTCGAACTAAAAGCATTTTTGAAATTTCTGTCGTTTAAATTGAAAATTAATTGGGCGCATTTGGAGGCACGTAGATTTCGGCAATGGAGCGCAATGTAAGCCAAGAATGCTTTCAATATGCAAAATATTTTAATATTTCTTTGCAAATACTCGGCCTTTTCCGTCAACGCTGAATATGCGGTGCTGCTGCCGCTGCGGTTTCGGATTAATACAGACATCAATTAGATTTTGTACAGCTTCTGTCTGTCTGTCTATCTGTCTGTCTGTCTGTTTGTCTTCATGTAAACGAGTGTGTCCTTAATAAGCTTACATCGTGCAACACAAAGGACCTGCATGCCACAAACATTTTATTATTAATTTTCGGTACCATCTGCGTCAAATTTTATGTTGTCGTTTTTATTTAAATTTTTGCGTTAAGAGTTCACGGCGTAGGTTCATTGATTGGCTGTGTAATGTGTCACGTGGAGCTCGTAAAAGTTGACGATTGCCGATACTTAGGTTTACTTAAAGGAAATGCTTTCTTTCAAAAGTAATGCCTCAACATATTTTGACAAGAAAATGGTATTGAAAATTTTGTGGGAAAATTAAATTAGAAGTACAAGAATACAAGAAGTTAAATAATGTTGCTTTTGAGTAATTACATTATAATTGCTAATTTGTCAAATTACTTAGTAAAATTACACAAACAATAATTAGTAAAAAGTTGTTGAGTGTTTAATTAAGATGTTCTCAAAACATTTATAGTATATGTTATATAAATATCTTTTTATACATATATATAGCAACACAACAATAAAGATATATTACCAGAAAAAAATTGAAAATTTTAATATATTAAAAAAAATTTAAATCGAAAATAAATTGAAATATATTTGAAAATTAACAAAGTACTTTTGCAAATTAACTGGTCAAATTTTTTTTTGCTTTTAAAAGTAAAAATAAAGAAAAGAAACCGCGATTTATTTCACAATAATTTTTTTTTCACCGATATTTCGATTCTAGTCCGAAGTCATCATCAGGAAACTTAAGGGTTCCTTTTAGGTTTACTGTATATGTAAAGCCAGTGTTGAAGCATGGGTTCTGTACAGGAGGATACCTTCTGCTCAAAAAGTACTCGGATTTTGTAAATAAAACACACAAATTTAAATTTTATTCCAAATTAATTCATCTCCTTTAAAATATGCTCCGTGTAGGTATGGCTTTTAGTTCCTTCGGTGAATTCTCTATTACGACTTAAAATCGACTCAAAACGCTTACCACGAATTGGCAATTTAATTTTCGGGAACAGGAAAAAGTCGCATGGATGCAGATCTGACGAATATGGTGCCTGAGCAATGACAGTGGTGCAGTGTCTTATTAAACATGTTCCTGATTTCGAGTCGATATTATACAATTTCTACTCATATCCTATTTAGAAATTCATATGTCTTTTTCTACTTTGCTGTTTTGCTGTTGCTTACCATAAGATCTGTTATTAAAGGTTTTCGATGTAGGATCCTAATTGTTCAAACGACTAACGACCTGCTCACCGGATTATACTGAGTTTAATTTTTGTAATTCCCTCGACTTCGAGGTGAGTCGAGTAAGAGTTTGTAAAAGAAGCCTATATGTAATCACCCATCTTTACATTTGAGACCAACAGTTATTTGTAAAATTGTTTTCTCTAGTACAGCTAAGACGTTCAAGTGCTTTCTGTTAAACAAACTAGTTTGACGTATGGATCTGAATCCATATGTGAGTATTCGTAGGACACTGGCTTAAACAGCAGTAGCTTAGATATTATGGTAAAATTTTTTGGATCTAAAAAAATCTAGTTAAACTGTAATAAGCTTTGATAGACTTAACCAACTACCAGTTGTTGTTGAACTATTTATTTGTCCAAGCTGTTATATTTCTTTGAAATATGTTTCGCGTTATAGATATAATTAGAATTTTTAATTCACTTAAACGTGGTTAACTTAATTTAAGTGTATTTATTAAAATAAACAACTAATTAAAAGTACTAATAACGAAGAGAGAATGAATAAAAAAAAAACAGCCAAAGTGCCAGTTGACAGTTCTAAAGAAAGACAAAAACTGTTGTAAATTTATTTATTATATTAAAATATAAAAATATGAATTTAAATTAATTTAATTAATTAATTTAATTTAATTAAATTTAATATTCATACGGTAAACTACAATGTCTTTATTTATCTCATTTATTTTTTTTACTCAAATTATTCATCTTTTTTTAATGAAATGTACTAATTTCTATTAAATATAATAGTTAATTCCTTATTAAAAATGACGTTAAATTACAACTTATATTCACAAACAATTGATCTCGCCCAAGCGAATCGTGTTTCTAGATTAGGTTCTACCATATATATAAATCATGCAATAAATAATGTCTCTACAAACAGAATAGTATTAATATTTAACCATCAAAAATAAAAATATAATCAATTAATTCAATTATTCTACAGCTGGTTTATGATTTCTAAAACTATCACAGCAAATTATTAAAATTTCAGAAAAATGTATGAACATAGAAGTCAAGTATAGTTTTGTGTCAGTTCGTTAAGAAGCGCTGATTCTGAGTTTTAAATTTGGCAGGGCATGAGTTCGATTCCTAGTCTCAAAAAATTATTTATCAAAAATTATCAAAAAATTATTGGGCAATACTCGAAACAGCTATATGGTTAGCCAAAAACTTTATTAATTAAAATAATACAAAAAAAAAGAAATTAATACATAATATCTAATATCAACCAATCAAATAGTAAATCTTATCCAAATATATGTATCTAACGTAATCTAAATCATTATTATTCAGTTATATATGTTAAATCATAAGGCATGGCTAATATCGTTTTAGTTTTAATAAAATTAATTTTTTATTTAATTATTATTTAATTTTTGGTTATTTCGTTATTATTTAATTTTGATTTAATATTAATTTTATTTTTGGTTATTTCGTTATTATTTAATTTTGATTTAATTATAATTTAATTGTTTTTATTTAACTTTGATTTAATTAATTTAATTTAATTTTTAATTTAATTTAATTTTTAATTTAATTTATTCGTTTAAACTCCTTCTTTTCGTAACATGAACGAATTAATGTGATAAATTTTTTAGTATTTAAGTTACTAATTTTTGTTGAGCAATTTATAATAAAAATAATATTGATGTACCAATTTATCAGAAATGTGGTACTGAATGCTCGTTAGAAGCCTCCCTATATGTACCTATTTATTAGAAATGTGGTACTGAATGCTCGTTAGAAGTCTCCCTACAGCTCAATTTCAGTAGGAATTTGTCATTTTAATATAATTTTTTAGGTCCAAAATTTATCGTTGGCATAATTTGAGCACATGACAAATTATGTATAAATTTAAGTAAATAAATTTTGCATTAAATTGCGAGCAGAGGAGAGCTCATTTACAGAAGTACTTTGCGGTATCTTAATTTTTTATATTTGCCTTTTGTGAGATCAACTTGGAATAGGGAAAAAGCATATGGCATTATGTTTATAAAAAATGAAGGTAAAAACACATCAAACGAACAAAAAGACGATAAACAGTACTCCTCGTCGGTACATTAGGCAGCTAGCAAAGCAGAAGGATGTGCTCTTATACGATACTTAAGGCGCTGGCAATTGATGTCCTCCTGCAACGCCAAGGACGCAAAGAAAAAATTAAGTGATGACATTGGTCGAGAATATTTTCAGTTGCACGAAGTAAATTTGAATATTTTCTAGAAACTTTGAAACAATTTTTTGCTCTTCCAGGCATTCAAATGGTGGCTCAACTTATTCACAGTTGAATTTTTAAGCAAATGTGTTTGTATATTCTGTGTATTCTGCATACTGAACACATACCATTTGAGTGTGTATTTAGTAAATATTGTATATGTCCTCAATATGCAGATACTTTTCTAGAAAGGATTTCCAAATAAAAAAAAATTATGTCACTAAATTTTCAACATTATTCTTTGTCCTATTTTGCAGTACTTTTTGTATTTGTCCCCAGCGAAGTGCCAAAATATATTAGTTATTGTGGAGCTGCAGAAACTTATCTTTTAGTTTTAATCTAATACGGACAAAATCCATTGACAAAAAAGAAATACAAACTGCAGAATTCTGACAATTTAAATTGGAAGTAAGAGCGAAATTTATGAAGGGATACTCTTGGGGTATTGCATTCAGTATGGTGCAGTGTAATGTATTATTTCCTTGACGAATAATAAAATTACTCGGTTTGAAAAACTATTTTTTTATTAAAAAATATTTATTTAATATTTATATTTAAATTATTATTTTTTAAATAAGTTTTTTTCCAGTCAGTGCTACCGAAGAATTTACAGAATGATCCAATACACTCCCTAAATGATATAATGAATTTTCTATCTTACAGACACCCAATCAAACTGATATTCGTGTTTGACAAATCACTAAGGTAAAGTTAACAATAACATAGTATGAAAATTGCTAAAATCTTATATCGGAATATATTATAATACATATAATATTGTTAAAATTAATATTTAAAATTCAAATATTCCATAAACAATTAATCTATACGGGTTACTTTTACCGCATTACATGAACTACGATTATTAGATGTACGCAATTGTCTTCCATAGTATATAATTCATAATCTGATTCAAGGCTCGAAGAGTATTGATTGTGAAGTAAAGTCTTTAACCCAATCGAAAACGTTCATATATAACTGAAAATATAGTTGATTAAAATACTAATGATGTTAACCAAAATACTTGAAAGTCGAAAATAAATAACTGGATGTCGTTTGAACTGTTATGTGGCACCAGCTGGAGACATATTTCAAGGCATGAAGAATTGATTTAATGTTCGAACTTAAATTATTAGATAGAAATTTTGTTATTTAAATTTTAGAGGAGCTTGAATAAGATCCAATATATTTTGAAAAATGTGTTTTAGGATTAAGTGATATTATTGCATTCATTGAAAACTTAAATGCTGTTTATGAAACATGTTAAAATATACAAAATTGACCAAGTGTGTATAAGTAACTGATATGATTGGATTTGGGGTACAAAGATTTCAGGTACTGAACTGAGTATTAGTTAGTTGAAGTGAAGGTAGGAATAAATTATCCTCAGGTTAAGAAAACTGTTTTGATTCTACAATTCCTCGTAATACTGGGTAAAAGAATGGTAATGTTAGAACCATCCGTAATCATTGTTATGTCGGAGTGTCTCACCAATGGTAATGTTGAAGATATCAACGGATGTGTTGAAGAAGGAGGCATCCGAAAGCCTAAGCTTGGTTATGAGCAAGTCTGGACATAGACACAGCAGGTGTTTTGAGATCTTTTCTTCGAGCGGAGGTAGGCATGTAATACAGGAGATACCACAGGGTATGCCGAGTTTGGCCTCAAGTCGTCCTATAAACTAGTACCCTTTTAAAACAGATATTAAGCAAGATGTTTCTAATTTGCGTCTTTGTAACAAATCAGATGTTCTATATTTGAAATATATTGACCATGTACCCCTTGATCTGGCTACTGAGGAAATATAAGTCCACTCCCTATTTACTTGCAAAAAATTGTTTTAAAGCAGTCTTTGGCTGTAACTGGCGGAGGCTAGAATTGGGACAGAAGATTTTATAAAAGAGATGCCCAGTTTAGCTAGCTCATCTGCACAAGTTATGCATAATGATGCTAAATTGTGATATTGTTTGCAATAACAATAACAACCACAACAAAACGTTTTATTGTATCATATTATTTAATATTAAGTCAACATTTTTATGCTGTTATATTTAAGGTCGCTTAAAATGTAAAGTCAATAATTGTAAGCTATACTAGTGATTTGAATTTGTTTTATTAATTTATATAGAAATTACACTCGAGTCCTTATATATTGGTATAACCGGGAACTCAAACTACATATGCCTTATCCTACATTTTGCACTATTTTAGAAAAAATGCAGACTGCTGATATAGGTTTAATAGCTGCTTGACTATAAGCCAGAGTATAGATTTCCTCTTCGTGAAAGTCCATGTTTGCAGTTAGAGAACATGCACTTAGAATGGCAAGTATTGACTTAATAACTGATAATTATTCCTATACCAACAAGATAAGCGGGTCGTCTTAAACAACACCTTAAGCCCGCTTGATCTTACTGTAGCTAACTTTTGGAATGCTTTAGTCAGTCAATCAAAAATGTGATAAAATCGAAACAAAGTATCCAAAGATGTGGTTAATACCTTCTGGTATGTTAAAAATACGGACATACCTCAAATTCACATCAGTCGAAAAAGAAATGATAAGGGTTCCCAAATCGCATATGAATAGGCTTGCAGTACATATAAATGATAAAGTTTTCATACTTGTGAGATATAGATACTTATGAGGTTCAGGTACTTGAAGATACGAGGTTGAAGAGAAGGAAGCTGTTTAATTTAATAACTAAAAACTTTACACTAAGGAATTGAATGTAGGTTGTTTTCTATAATTGTAGTGTAATAAATTCGTTACATAGTCTACTTAAAAAGATTAATTGCAATCACAAATAGTAAAATAAAACTTTAAATTAAGGAAATAATGTTCACTATATCTTCAAGTCTTCTACTAGTTTATATTAATATCTGGAAGTAAGACATATTAGTTTGGTTTGTGTTACGGATAGAAGGGAAATAATTATTTTTAACACTTTTTTTATGATGATACAAAGACTAACAATTAATTAGAACTACACACTATAATTGTCAGTTGTCAGATTCTATTCAATCAACCAATAAAATATGAACTTTTTTTCAGTAATAAAAAGTTATTCTCTTTAGATAATTCTCGTGTTTTCAATATCTTTTGTTGCAAATTCAATCTTTGTTTCCTAAATGCATAAAAAGTTTGTTAAACGTTAAACGTTTTCACTTCCTTGTGTCCTTGTTGCTCTGCAGTTTTTACTGTTTTCCACCAAACGCAACCACATCTGTTGGATCAAATATTGAGCTCCTGCAATACTTGACTTTGGGAGAAAAATGTTATAACTTTTCCAATATATCATGTCAGTGATATGAAATGGGTTAGTAAAAACCGAAGAGTGGTACAGATTGACAGCTATTGTATTACTTACTGCAAAGCTGCTTAACTACTTGCAAACAATTTAAAAACATATCAGAAAAGTCAGATAAAAGTTTTCATCCATTTTTTTTTCTATTTTTAAATGAGATTTTTTATAGAGTTTTTATGTCATCCGAAGGTGAAGCAAGTGTTCATATTTACATTGTATCTTTTGTGCTTCGCATCTTGTAAAAATAATTATATTATCTAAAATTTTTTAGCTTTTTTTGTGTTTTTTGATTTTTTTCATCATGAAAACAAATCTTTAAGGTAATAAATTTTAAAATAAACAAATTTTTAATTAAATTTTCAAAAGTCATTCAAAATGGTATGAAAATTGGTAGATCAAGACAAATGACATATGGGTTTCTTAATTATATTTACAGTACTTGTATTAATGTCTGAAAATATTAATGTCTGTTACCGAAATGCATACACTAAGAAAAATAATTTGGTTCATTTAACCAGATTTTAACTAAATCTCAGATTAAAATATTCTTACTCAATGCATATATTCTTACTCTGACCGGTCACTGCAGATTGAATAATCACCTATCGAAGTTAGGAATTCAATCCAACTCAGACTGCAGATACTGCAGGGAAGAGAGAGAAACGGCATACCATGTGCTTGGGGAGTGCCCGGCACTGTTGCATAAGCGAAAGAAACACCTAGGAGGGTATTTCATGGATCATAAGGATTCAAGACTGGAGAAGATAGGATCCATACTGTCTTTCATTAAAGAAATCGGACTTGGAGAAATACTCTAACCCGACAAAGGGGCACAATAGATCTTTTAGGTCGCAGTGCACGATCCCTTACTCAATAATAATAATAATAATCCATTATACCATACATATTACCGATACAGCTCAAACTCTTCGCCGGTTGTTAAAATAAATGAAGAAGCTGTGGAATGCCTGGATAAATTTAATTATCTAGGTAGCATAGTCGCAACTAAGAGTGGTGCGGACGAAGATATTGACTCTCGTTTAATGAAAGCCAAATCTGCATTTGGCATGTTGCGTGTTGTATGGCGCTCTAACCAAATCTCCACCCGCACAAAAATTCGTATTTAGAACTCCAATGTAAAGTCTGTGCTATTCTATGCCTGTGAGACTTGGAAAAGAACAAGAGAGAACAAACACCAACCTATGGGCCGTAATGAATCAATCATCTGCTACTATGGAGATAAGAAGACGTAAATGGCGCTGGATAGGCCACAATGTCCGTAGACCCAATGGAAACATTGCACGTCAATCAATGAGATGGAATCCTCAAGGCAGCCGCAGACCTGGAGCACCAGCTAAAATTTGGAGAAGAACAATTGAAGAAGAATTAAGAAAAGCGAACTATTCCTGGAGTTATATATGCCGCGAATCATAAAGCATATTAAAATAATCACACAGTTTATTATGCTTAAACTCTGTGATCCATACTAAAAACAAAAATATCATAGTTATATTCTCCTCAGTAACCAGGACCAAGGTTGGTAACCACTGGCCTAAAAATACTTTAACTATTGCCGGCAATAAAAAAGAACACTACTAGCCAAATTAAAGTTTCAGATAGTAGGGGTTTCAATGTTAATGAATTTTGGTTGTCTCTGTCAGGTAATGTCCTAAGAAAATAAAATAAACAAAATGAGTTACTTTCACAAATTTTATTTAATTTGAAATCAGGCAATAAATTCGAAAATATTATTGAAGAAAAATTTTTTCAATATATATTAAAATGAATTTTATTATTATTTTATTGCAATTTAATCGAATTCATGACGTTATGTGTAAATAGTATTAATGTTTCGACATTGATGACGTTTTTCTTATGCATATTAAATTTATAGTAAAATAAATTTTTTTATTTATTGCCATATAAAACTTACATAAAATTCATTAATTAACACAATTAGCTATTAATTATTCGGTTATTGCATATAACACAACTATCGATTATATGCAATAATTTAGTAATTGGTTGCATATCACAACATATCCGTCCATTGATCTCTGCTTTTTAAGTTATTTAATATTATTATTTTTAAAGTTCAACTAATTAACTTAACAAAATAACACATCCTTAGGTATAAGCTTTTCAACTTTTAAGTAACAACAACAAGATGTAATTATTACTCAAAAAAAAAACAGAAATAAAATCTTATTTTTAAGCATGTTATTATGTTTTTAAGCTTTATTAATTAAAAGCTAATAATAATTAATTAAACAGTTATTTTATATTGACCATGCAATTTTTGCGGAAATTGCAAAAAATCTATTACCAATAGCATATAATTTATATAGATAATTAATTATCTTCGATCATTCACATTTGGTCAGTTTTTAACAATGTTATTGTTGATCGGCAAATCGTCTTCTTGTATAATTGAATACAATTTTTTATATTATGATTTTCTAT
Source organism: Teleopsis dalmanni (assembly GCF_002237135.1). Taxonomy (NCBI): domain Eukaryota; kingdom Metazoa; phylum Arthropoda; class Insecta; order Diptera; family Diopsidae; genus Teleopsis; species Teleopsis dalmanni. The sequence continues at coordinate 161,280,590 of NC_051846.1, read as the reverse complement.
TGAACTCGTCTTAAATAAAACTAATATTTTTTTTTAGTTCACTCAACTAACTTTTGAGATATTTTATCACCTGACTGCAGACATGGTGCAAACTCTGATTAAACGTTTTTAATTGCTATTGCTAATTAGAACTTTGTGAAATCATCTCATAATTCACATAAGATTGGATGAACACTTAAAATTGCTATACGTTGAGATACTTTGAATTTGAGAGAATCAAGTGGTGATGCATATAAAAATCTCTTTTATTTATATGAGATCAATTCTAACATCCGGTACTACGGAACTGCGGCCAGACTTCTAATACTTACTTAAAAAAGTAATTCTATATATTAGAAATTTTTTAAGAAAATACTCAGTTTGTAACTAACAATTGGTCGCTTGTTATTTAGTTGGCGAGTAATGATAATTAATGAATCAGAAACATACTGACGCAATTCTTTGTTAAGTTACCTGATATATGCACAATCAAACTGTGAAGTTACTGACTATATTTTATTTAAGTTCAGAAATTATCGATTCCTAGCATTTTTTATATTATTATTCTTTTCATTAAAGTGAACTTGTTCTGTTACAGCTGAAAAGGTATAAAGGTTTTGTCTAACTTTGGCCTGTATATATATTATTAAATGGATGAAAATATAAAAAGGGATATGGATATGGATATGAATTAATATGTACACTGTTTGCCAATATTTTGTTTTATTTAAGAACTGAATTTTATTGACTTACTTTGGAATTTTCTCAAATTTCTCTGGAGAGTACTACTTCAGTCTAAACTAACAGACAACTGACTGTTAGATGCTTTTAAGTAAATCATTTCTTTCGTACTCCAGTTTTAAGTCTGCTTGTACACTGGCTTGGCTTTGGACATACAAATTTTTGTTTGCAAAAAAGTTCCAAAATATACATATTTAGCCAATGCAGACGCCTAGCAAATCAATAAATTTTTTTTTTTTTTGCGACAAGGAGGAGTGGAATGCCTACGCACTGACCACAATCCCGCGGCCCGGAAAGCGAGTGTCCGACTCGCACGGACTAAACCAACTCCCCCTCATTCCTAGAGACCTTGTCCTACCCAGGGACTACGTTAGTATTACTGCGAGGTAGGGTCTCTATTAGTCATCTAAGACTATCATCCATTAAACACATTTAACTTTAACTAGAGTTGTTGTGTTTTTTTCCTTGTAAAAGTTGTTTAATAAAAATAATATAATAATATAATAAAATAATATAAAATTTATGGTTTACCTTACTTATATCCGTAACATTCATTTTCGCTGATTTTAAGTTTTCAATTCAGTTTTAAAATTTTTATTATTAATTATGTTTTTTATTTATTATTTTTAAAGCTTCACTTTCTAAACTTTCTCAAGGATTTGTAAATGACATAAAATTCATTTCTTATATATTAAGACATACAAAAATAACTTTTTGTCAATGTACTTTACATTTCTACATTTCTACATTATTCAATTGCAGATTACCAAACTCCAAACACTGCAAATCTTTGCCGCACAAAAGACTTAAGCAAAAAACTTGAAATAATTGTCAGCAACATTTGAAATGTTTCAAAAGAAACACGAACATAGCTATGCACTCTAGACGGTTTAAGTTGACTTAAATATCATTTTACCATAGTTTTAAGTAAGAAAAGTAATAAATCAAAATAAGTTATTAGTTACATGCAAAGTTAACAATAACAAAATAGATGATTTCTTCTACTACAAAGTGTTGGCGTTTACTTGAGCATGATTTTTGAAGATTCCATGAAGCTCTCATAACTCTGATTTATGGCACACAAAATGAAGTCAAAATGAAAATAAAATTTTATATTTATTTTGACAATTCAACAAATGTTGTACAAATTTTTTATGCTATAAATTATGGAGCACGCGTTTTAAGAAAATGCGTTTTCACACACACTTGAATGAACAAATTTTTTTTCTGAAGATTTAAGATACGCGCACACGGTTGAGTGAGCGGAAAGATACAATTCAATTTAAGTGGCGCATAATTAATTTAACCTAAGAGACCACAACTACTACTGCTGGGCGACAAAATGACAATAAAAATAATTATAATTACAATGAATGAATAAAAGTTGACCTCACAGAAAGTTTTACTTTGGATTGTTTTTATTTACCTCTTGTTTGTTTCTATTTGTTGATTTTGTTGTGGTAATTAAATTTAATTACTTTTATCATAAATGTTGATCATTTTTTAAAGATTTTATATAATTTATTGCTTTTTTACTATTTACAATTTTCTTGCTATTTACTATATTGTGCAGCTGAGAGAATGTAGCCAACAGTTTAGAGTTGCAGTTGAACAAAGAAACGTTTATGGAATAGACAAAAGATACAATTGCATGACTTATACGCCTTCGTTGTGAATTTTCGTGATTTCATTAAACATGATTTGTTAGGGAAATCTTCAAATGTTAATTATTTAAATTTAATTGTATTTTTATTTTAGTAAGTCACTCGACAATTTATATCTGAAGGGTGTATCTGGTGCAATACTTTGTGGTCTCTGCTGAAGCCTTGCTTTTATGCTTAACGCTTTCGATCAATTGTGAGCTACAAAAATGAAAATAAAAAGTGAATATATAGTCAGAAAAATTTTAACTGTTGTTCAAATATAAAATGCATTTGCTATAAATATCCTTTAACACTATACTTTGTTATGCAATTCATAAAAATAAACAAAATGTACAGTAGCAATTTGATAGTATTTTTTTTTTAAGCATTTTTTTGAGCACATCTGCGAACTGAAGACACGTTTATCTTGTGCAGATTACATAAATTCTGTGAATTCCTGTTTGAAATGCCTTATGAGATGAATTTTAATTATGCACACGAACTATGTTGCAACTATAAACTTTTGTTAAATATTTTCATATAAGAAACTGAGCTAGTGATTAACATATTCACTACACGTACACAATAAAAAACTAAGTAAAACATCATAAAAATATATGTCACTTCAAATGTTGAAAGCTTTAGTTCCACATTCTCATTTAAAAATGTTGCAGCAATGTTGTTTTACTAAATAGTATCGAAATTGGGTATATTCTCCTTAAATATCTTTATCAATTAATGAAGGTCTTTAATTGTCTCTTATACAAGGTTTATTGGAGCTAAAATTAATATGCTACAGTTCATCTTCACCTTGTTTATCTTAGAAAAGGTGTACCATTAATCAACGTCATTAAAAGCTTAAACATTTTGACAGTTCATTAATTCTAAAATGTATCTCATAAACTTTGAAATCATTAGTGCACTTGTTAAACAACAACAACACATGTCTTCACGCTTATATAACAAAGTATTCAACCAATCAAAAAAAAAAATGAAACTAACTACAAATGACATATTCCATGCATTCATAAGACGATACTCTCAGATACAATTCATTCATTGAGGCATGCATCTGTGTTGATTTGTATATTTCAAAACGGAAAAAAAATTATTTGGAGCATTTTTTTGCTTGTGTTTTTCATTCATAAAAATCTTGCATACATTTTGCCATTATTTTTAATTCTTTTTTTATGTATTTGTATATAATATATTTATAGTTTAGTGAAATTTTAGTACCAATGTTGCATTTTAATATTTTTGAAACATTTTGTGAATTTATTTTTTGAATTTGTATATACATATAGGTATATTTTTATGAAACTCATTAATTTTATTTTTATTTTTAATGATTTTAATTTTTTTTTATCTTCGAGCTATATTCATTCATCGTTAAAACTAAACCACTAAACTCAAACAAATATGCAAATCAAATCGCTAATCACACAATACAAATTTCGAATTATACGCGAATTGCCAATTTGTAATCGATTCATTTAATCTTTATTCGATATTGTATCTCAAAATGAGATAATTTGCAACCGCAAGATATTCGCACAAATTATAATTTGTTGCGATTTATTTAAAAGTTTTTTGAAAATTATTTATGCACAATTATGAAATTTTGTTTTTGGGTGAATAACGAATAATTGTGAATGACATACGATATCATTTGTTAGTTACGATAATTTATCACTTTCGTTCCAATTAGTAGTTTTTTTTTGCGAGCGATATCAGCGAATAATAGCTAAAGTGATTACTTCTCTATTGAGACAGATAATTATAGTCATTATATAGGAATAACACAATCAGTATTTTCAATAAATGTGGAAAACTATACGTGAAGGATAAAATATTGTATCCATGTTAAAAGTTGAACTAATTGGAAAAAGATTCTTATTAATTTCAAATAGCTTCCTATGTCATTGAACCGGAACGGAAATCATTTCTTTTTCAATAGGCTTCCAAAAGTGACTACTTAAATATTATTATTAACTCAATTGATATTTTTTTTAATGGTATTCGTTGAATGAATTCTAAATGGATGCATAGGAAAACATTCTCTGACTAAAGAAAACGTTAGGAAATGAAAATCAATTGATATTTTTTTTGAATGGTATTCGTTGAATGAATTCTAAAAGGATTAGTAGGAAAACGTTCTCTGATTTAAGAAGACATTTGGAAATAAAACTCAATCCATATTTTTAAGGAATGGTATACGTTGGATGAAGTCTAAAGAGATTCGTAGGAAAACGTTCTCTGATTAAAAAAGACATTTGGAAATAAAACTCAATCCATATTTTTAAGGAATGGTATACGTTGGATGAATTCTAAACGGATGCATAGGAAAACGTTCTTTGACTAAAGAAGACATTAGGATATAAAACTCAATCGATATTTTTAAGGAATGGTATACATTGGATGAAGTCTAAAGGGATTCGTAGGAAAACATTCTTAGACTAATGAAAGATTCGATACTATTCATTTTCAAGAGTTAAAGGATGTGAAGTTGTGACAAGTGTGAATTTTTACTACGAAGATAGATTAATATATTGCTTGGAATAGGATAACTCAATCGATGTTTTAAAACTAAATGTTGGGGAATAAAATATAATTCTAATTCCTTCTAAACTAAAATGAAACTGAAATACGTCTCATATCTCTTTAGTTGGTTTTTTAATCAAGAAAACTATTATAGCGAGCAATGGCAAATGTGATTACTCTTTCTATTAAGATAGATTAGTATATTATTTAAAAATGTATTCGATATATTTAATTAATATAGAAAACTTTTCAGAATTCAATATAATTGTTTTGCTAAAAGTTGGATTAAAAGGAAAAAATTCTTTACTATATTCAAATAGTTTTCTAACTAATTAAAAATGATAATACCGAAAATGACAATTTTAAACACTTTGCTAAATTCCGATTGTTATAGATATTAGGATAGAGTTGCTCCATGCAGAATATGCAGTATTCGGAAGTGGTGTGGAATAAAACGGAGTTTATTCATCTTTATTAAAAAATAACACAGCATATGAAACACCAGAACATTATAATATGCAAATATAAATTACGAAGTATCTTTTATTTATTTTATATATAATAAAAGAATTCACAACAGTTTAAATATATTATATATAATTTGTATATTTGCTATCATCCATTGAAAATTCAAAGAAATCACCTAGATTAGTGTCCAAATTTTAGTTGTTCAAATTAAAGATTAAAATAATCAAAAAAGAGCAAAATTATTTTTAATTTTATAATTATTTTTATTTTATTACAATAACAATATATGTAATATGGAAACATGTTATATAGTAACACTATAAGGATAGTTTTAAGGATACTTTAAAAGGATACTTTTACAAAATGCTTTAACTATAGAAAAGCTTTGCGAGATACTCACATGATGTTATTTATTGAATTAATTATTACTTATCAATTGAAAAATGCTGTGGATAATTTATCATCTACCTATCCCAAAAATAGTATATATTGAAAAATAGACAAG
>NC_051846.1:161266497-161274613 GCF_002237135.1 Teleopsis dalmanni | reverse complement strand
CAATTAATCCGCTCGATTCTTCAACAGTCACACGGCCATTACCGATTAACAGCAATTGCTTGGAGAACTCTTCAGCAGATGTATCGTTGACCAATGCAACTCTCATGTTTGTTACCAGCTGAAGTTTCTTCACATAGCGCCAAAGATTTGATGATTTAAGGCAAGCATTTAATTCGTCGGCAGCAGTCGATTTTGGAATGACTAGGAGTGTTTGGCGAAAATCGCCAGATAGTAAAATCATTGCGCCTCCAAAACATTTTCAGTCATTGCGAAGATCTTTTAATGTTCTGTCAAGTGCTTCTAATGCGGGTTTATGCGCCATTGTGCATTCGTCCCACATGATGATTTTAGATGCTACTAAAACTTTAGCCATTGCAGAATGCTTCGCAATATTACATATCGGTTGCTCGATAGTTTGAAGGTTTAACGGCAATTTTAACGCTCAATGAGCCGTACGGCATCCTTCTAACAATGTAGCCGCTATTTCAGAAGAAGCAACTGCTACCGCAATATCGGATATCGCACGAACAGTGGCCAAAATTAATGACATGAGGAATATTTTACCAGTCCCACCGGGGGCGTCCAGGAAAAAAAGTCACCATTTTCTTCATCAATCGCTTTCATTAATGTTAAAATTCCTTCTGTTACGGATTCAATAGAGGTACATTAGTTTGAACTGATTGGTCTAATTCATGACGATCATATTCACGTTCACGTTCCAATTCTCGATTAAATGCGTTATTTATTCCACGATCAGGAGCTGGCATTCCTAATCTGACTAACAAACTACCGCAGGTATGGTAACATATGTCTTCGACCAAAAGCAAAGCCTGATTATGCATTTCATCATTCACCTCAAGATCGGGATTTCTTGAACTGACACGAATTCTATGTAAAATGTCTCCTGACATGTTATCCTTATATTTGTTCCACAGGTCAAGTGGATTCGATGGTATATTGACAACAATATTTATTTATTATATTTGAATTTATTATATTTGAAATTTCAAATATTTGAAATATTTGAAAAAAAATTTAAAAAGAAATCAATATCACTCAAACTGTCGAACTGTCAACAGTTTGAAACAACATTTACAAATTTATTATTTTTGCTAAAATTAGTGGATTTTTCCAATATTTTATAATGTATTCTGCTATTCAGAGCGGAGACGATTCCAACAAATCAAAGATAATTAAAATCGGTTCAGCCGTTCTTGAGTTATGAGTGGTCTAACTAACACGACTTTCTTTTATGTATATAGATAAAGTAAATGCTTGGAAATTGGGTAATATTTTCCCACTGTCAAATCTTACAAAAATAGAGTTCTTAATGAACCGCGTTGGTTGATTTTCAAAGCGGCTGATTTGTTGCTACTTGAGAGGAAGATAAAGGCTTACTCTTTAAACTGATAAAAATCTTTTAGAGCTATATTTATATTATATTTCAATACATATTAATTTTCATATATTATTTTGAACTCTTTTTGGCGTATCAATAGTAAGTTTACAGAGACAATTAAAAATTCTTGTACCTAAAGTGAGAAATTTATCGCATAAAAAAATAAACTAAATTAAATACACAAATAAAATAAATCTCAAATAACCAAACAAATTTAGCAATTCGTTTTTTTTTGTCTGCCATATACACATTCCTAAATTTTGAAGAATATGTATGTATTTTGCTATGTAAAAAAGTGTATATTATCTATTTTGTTTAAATGAAATAAATATTTTATTTACTTCTACGCATATAAATATACATTTGCAAATTGTGATTAAACAATGTGTAAGTGTATGTATGTATAAATATTAAGATTTATAACTATATCAGACAAAATTTCCATGTAACTATGAAGGACAGGTAGTAATTCCAGTATCAAATACTACTAATGATACTCAATGTCATCTTCGCGATTTACAGGTATCAAATTGACTTCTCGTAATATCACACAGTCCTCATAATTAAAAAGTACAAGGTTAAAATATCGAATATAAAAGACCGCTATATTAACATCAAATATTTATTCCTAATAGAGCAATAAAGAACAACTAACATTCTTTCAAGTTTATCAAATAACTGTTGGAAAAGTGAATTTTTAAAAATGTTTAAAGCCGATTTAAATCAGACGGAGAAAAAAGATGGATATTGGAGAGATATAATTAAACAACTCGCAGATCATTTGTTGGATTTGGAAAGAAAAAATACCGATTTCGTAGAAGACAAACTCACGCTAGAAGGAATTAGACAATTGGACATATATATTGAAAAGTTATTGCAATTCAGCAACTCAGAGAAGAATCGGATATATCTCGAGGAAGAAAATTTGGCTTTGTCTATCAAATTACCATGTGTGATTACACCAAAAACTGAAAAGAGTGATGAATATATAACCGAAACATCTTTCAGTTCAAAAAAAGAAAATTTGACTGATTGTAAAAAAGATGAAACACCGAAAAGCATTAAAAAATTTGCTCTCGATGAGGTGTATTTTCGCTATCCAGCTGCACGAAACCTTGCGTATCCCACACCGCAATTCAATATGGCCTTATTATCAGAACATGTTAACGATTTAAACTCATATGTACAAAAACGAAAATATGAGAAAATAGAAGCAGAACCCGAAGTTGAAGCTGAAGTTGAAGAAAAGCAAAATTTGAAACCAGAATATCCAAAACGCAAGTTCACGGATGCTGAACAAGTTGTTATTATTGGACCAAATAATACAGAAATACCAGCACACAAATTCGATACAATAACTTGGACTTCTGCAGCAGCCGCCACACGTGCTGTGTTAATAAATATATTTGATGAAGATACACTCTCTACGCACACCTTAACTGGAAAACCATCTCCAGCATTTCATGATCGCCAACGCCCACCTAAGCAACGATTGGATCCACTCAAAATCAATGATATTATACATTGTGTAATGATGAAGTGCCGGTGTAACGAACGCGAAATACGCGCTGCTATTACTAGCAAATGTGCTGACACTGCTAAGAAGTATAAGAAACGTGCTCGAAAAACCATAAACTAAGATCTGGTATCTTAACTAATTTTGTACAATTATGTTTGATGATAACATATTAGCTAACTAATTAACTAATGTAATGTGGGGCTTGTAACTCTTAAAGTGAATACGATTAATATGATTATAATGAATATATGATTTTTGTTCATTAAGGGGAGCTTGGTAATCCTCTATTATCTATTTTATCTCTGTATTCAATCTGATTAAGAAAATAAAGATGTTGAATTTTGATAATGTAAACGTATATTTAATTTTTGGAGTAAAATAGTAATTAAATGGGGTATTGGAATTTTCAGGAAAAAGTACTTTTATGCTTACCAAGTGCTTTGTTAGACACGGTAATTTCATTTTCTTTATTAAAAATTTCCCTAGATTATTACCTACTTACAACCAAAGTGTGATCTTCATGTCGCATTGGTTCTGAAGATTTCAAATGGTTTCTTATAGATTATAAATGTTATGACCTTAATTAGCATAGACTTAACGCAATTGATATTACCATTTAATATAGACTTCTCATTATTTATTACTGATTATTACTTTTGATATGCTATTTTTATTATATTTCTCAATTTTTTTGGAGTCTGATTATTAAGTTTATACAGACGATTGGCAGAAAAATATAATAAATAACATTAAACAAAAAATTTAATTTAACTGGGCTTAGAAGGTAAGGTACACTAAATAGTGCACTAAATACGTTAAATACCCTATATCATTTTTGCATAATATTATGAGAAACACCGGTGTTTACCATAAAAATCTATCTTCAGCAATACTCATAGTCTTTATTGTAGAATAATTTATTTCGTTCAACATCCATTTCACTTATTATATGAGTAATTTAAATTTAAATTTAAATTTAGTACTTAAAGTTGATAGTACTTCTTAGAAACCATTTGTAAGCATTTCGCTGACATGGATGGAAAGTGAAATTATATTTATTGAAACAACGATCATAGTCGCCCATATTCTTTTCAGTATTCTTGATGAGTTGATGAGCTGCATCGTTGAAAAAATCGGTTTTAGATATTAAAACAAATGCGAAAACTAATATTGAGAGTGGAGTCTAAATAGGAGACTCCAATAGATGAATTTTAATAAAACTTCATCTATTAGCAAAAAAAATCATAAGTACCTTTAAAAGTATATTACCAAGTAATTAGTTTATAGCAACATTTATATTAGAACAAAAACTTATATATATATCGATAGGAGATTTAGGGAGAGATATAAGTAAAAATTCACATTTTGAAACAGAGTCTTATTATGAACAAAAAAATTATACTATATGGAATATTATGGACAATTATATAATAGTAAAAGTGTTATATAAGCTTTTATTTTCTATTTACATCAGGCTCCTTTTCACCAATCATTGATAAAAAAAGAACTCACAACTACTCTAAAGTACAAATATACTATTCTATATACAAAAAAGATATATAGGTATTACCTAAATTGTATTAATAAAATGAATTTTAATATCTATATATTTATCTCGATATATAAGTATATTTGCAAATTACTTTTAAACAATGGATACATGTGTGTAAAAATGTTTAGATTTATAACTACCACAGACAAACCAAAAATTCTTCGCAACTATGAAACGCAGGTAAAAATTCTATTGCAAATTAAAACTTATGGCACTATCTTTACGATTTTCAGGTATCAAAAATAATACGACACATTCACCATAATTAAAACTTTCAAGGTTAAAATTTCGAATATAAAATAGCGCTGTATTAACATCAAACATTCATTCCAAATCGAGCAGTAGACAATAAATAATATTTCTATAAGTTTTTCAAATAACTATCTAAAGTGAATTTTTAAAAATGTTTAAAACCGATTTAAATCAGATGGAGAAAAAAGATGGAAATTGGAGAGAAATAATTAAACAACTCGCAGATCATCTGTTGAATTTGGAAAAAAATAATTCTGATTTCGTAGAAGACAACCGAACACTACAAGAAAAATTAGACTTATATATTGAGAAGTTATTGCAATACAGTACGAGTAACTCTGAGAAGAATCAGAAACATCTGAAGGATGTTTTAACAAACGAAATATTTATTATACTCATTCACGAACTTTTTGTAATTAAAATGGAATCAATTAGCAGTGAACAGACATCAACACCCGCAACTGAAATGTCATCCAAATTTCCTGAAGAAAATTTCTATCCACCAACGAAGAGAATATGTCTTGAAAATAGTGACTTCGATATAGTCGAAAAGTTTTTCGAATCAAAAAAAAATAATTTGGTAACTCCAAAAACTTTGAGAACACTTTCAGTCCTTTCACTTATGAAGAAAGTACATCCTGCTACATCAAAAATCAAAAGTACTGATTCACCTCTACCTACAACATCATCCAGTTATGCAAAAGATAATAAAAACGAAAGTTTCGTAACTCAATCTACTAAAAACGAATCATGTCTTGTTCCATCAAGAAGCGAAAGTAGTACTTCACCTCTAACTATATTATATTCAAGATCAATAAAACCTGATTTTATTCAATGTAGTAAGAATGAAGGTTTCATAATCCCAAAATCTATTAAAAAGCTTGCTAAGAAATGTCGAGCGGTATTAAAAACCAAAAGGAATCACTTATCTATAACCGGAATCCAAAATAGTTTTTTTAAGGATAATGTTAACAGCTGTTTGATAACTTCAGGGATTTCTAAAAAGAACAATATCATCGATGAATTATATTATCGCTATGCAAGTAGAGGAAATTTGAATTTTATGCTAAATACACTGAAACGAAAATACAAGCAAATGGAGAATGAAGATGAACATTTAATCAAAATAGAATTTCCGAAACGCAACCTCACTGATTCTGGACAAGTTGTTATCATTGGACCAAATGGAACAGAAATGAATGCAACTAAATTCGATCAGATCAATTGGAGTTCTGCAGCAGAAGCCACACGTACTGTATTGATGAATGTGTTTGATGACAACATACTTTCTACACACACTTTAACTGAAATACCATCTCAAACAGATAACGACCGTCAATGTTCTATTAGGAAACGATTGGATCCACTCGCAATAGATGATATTGTACACTGCGTACTGATGAAATGCCATTGGAACGAATATGAAGTACGTACCACCATTGCTAGAAAATGCGCTGAAACGCACGGAACTACAAATTAATGAGAAGATACGAAACTCAGCCGCAGAATCAGAAGATACAGGAAAAATAGTACTCATCTTATGAATTACTTTTCAATATTTAATTTACATTCATTCCTACATACTTTGATTTAGAAAATAAAAATAAAAATTTTAGTAATGAAAACGAATTTTTTTTTATGTTTTTGGGGAAGTAGCATAATCAATTCTCATTTCTCATGAGAAATTAAGTCTCATTTCTCATTAAATAATAAGAATTATGTTTTGAATTTGTCCTATTTTTCTTTGCAACCGTTTGGATCCCAGGCCTGGATTTTAGGACGAGTTGTACTGTATGGCATGTATTGTTCTAAAAAAGAGAGAAAAATATGTTAAGTTATGTTAATGTAATATAGTTCGAGTTTATAGGTTATTCAAATCAAATTGGAATTCAAACCTGCAAATAAATCTTCATAAAAAAATTAAACTTCATTTCCGTATTATTTATGGAAATAACAATGTGGAATAATTGCAAAAACATTTATAAAACTTTAGAACCATTATTGAAATGCATAGACTCAGATATTACACTTTGCATATTGGAATCAAACTTTTACACCGGATTACATTCATCATTTATAGGATTCTCAATTAACTTATTAAACACACTCTTACCTTTCGTTCCTGACTGATTTTCAGTATGGTCAGCCATCCAAAAATATTTAGGTCGGTTTCCATCGCGTGTTGGTGGCAAATCGGTCTGGAAGTAGTTTTGCAAATTAATATTAATTAAATGTAGAAATTGATAATTAAGTTTGAATCAAACCTTGTAGTGCATCCAGCCATACCATTCGGCAGGTATTTGGGAAGCATCGTAATTGAAGTGTACATGTGGTGCATATTCAACCCACCTGTTTCTGCCAAAGAAATAATAAGAATTCTCAAAATATTTGTTGCCGTATTTGTCGACGCCAACCAGTCTACCAATCTTCAAGTCATCATTCCTTCAAAAAGTGTGTATATGTGTATCTTATGTTCTTTATACATGTAGGTATTAAAAACCGGGTGATATTTACCTCCATAATTTGAGAATACTTTTACGTAGGCCGCCATTCTCACGAAAAATTTTAAAGAGCCTTCCCAAACGGTTGATACCGATATATTTAGCCATTTTAGCCATTTTAGCCATTCCCCAAGAAACATATAAAATTTATTTATACTGATCTTACTATATTGTTCAAAATAACTTATATCTTTAAGTAGTTGTTTGCAACTTTTTAATTTTTTAATAACTGAAAAAGTAATATGACAGTTAACTGATGAAAATCTAAATTTTTATATTTAGATTCATAGAATTTATATATTCATTTAAATTAATACAGAATGCAAAGTACACTTGATCAGCATGACGGGAAGGTTTTATTATAACGAATTGGCATAAAAAAAACAAAACACCTGTTCTTTTTGTTGTTGTTGTTATGATTTGAGTTAGTGCTATTGCGCACTTTTACTTTTTAGTGGCTGGGGGCTTATCCCTGCCCCACACTAAACTTTAACTATACCAGATTCATTATTTAAAAAAGTTGATACATTGCGCAACCCCACCCTAACAAACCTTAAGTCCACCTCAGGACGCACAGGAAGACATACTGATGATTTGATTTAGAATTGGTCTTCCTGTGCGTCCTGAGGTGGACTTAAGGTTTGTTATGGTGGGGTTGCGCAATGTATCAACTTTTGTAAATAATTTTAGGGCTTTGTACTTGATATATTTTTTCACTGAGTCAATTCTTAGAACTCTATGTATGTCTGTTGTTCTAATATACCAAGGAATCTTAATTAGTCTTCTATATGCCAGATTTTGTGCTATCTGTAATTACTTTATGGCCGTATTTGAGGCTTTGCTGTATGTTACACATCCGTACAATAGTGCTGGCCTCCCACATTCCTCCCACC
>NC_051846.1:161252887-161266397 GCF_002237135.1 Teleopsis dalmanni | reverse complement strand
GTCACGCACATACGCCATGACTCTTACCGCCAATATCGCGACGTTTCCATATTTTTTTTAAATATTGCACCTGTTGTTCACCGCTGAATGGTCTAAGGTTAATAATTGATTAAAAAGGTTTATAAAACAATTAAAAATGTATTAAAAAGTCTTTAAGCCGCAAATATAAATTATTTAATATTTTTATGCAAATTTCGTTTTCCGCCACGATTATGAATTTTAAGTCATTTTTATGCGTAATTGCAAGTTTCATAAAAAAAACAATATCCAAAAATGCATTAACTATTAGTAATCTAACTTTCTAATTTTAATATTTTTGCATTTAAAGAGCCATACTAACTCGTAAAGAAATGCGAGGATAAAAAACAAAATCATTTTTGTAATTTTAATTTGGGAAAATTTGGATTGCTTGCTAAACAAGCTATAGATGAGATAAGAGTATAGATAATAGTCATATAGATAAGATATGCATGAGAATTCAAATGATAAGAGTAAAATCTTAAATCAGAAAAACAAGTGCCACAGAAGCCTTACTTACGTATAACATCAAGCCACTAAGAGAAAGAACACTTAATTACGAAAACCCTAATTAAATGCAATGGATGTATGAGCCCCTAAGTGAAGGCTGTTTATATGAACCCTAAGTAAGTGCAATGGATCCATGAAGTCGAAGCAAGAGCAGTTAACATCAAATTTGAAGCAGATTTATTTCCATATCTAACCCAATCTAATCTTGGTTAAAATAAAATGGTAGTATAAATGTGATTTTAAAATAGATTATGTTAAAATTATGCTATATAAAACTCAATGTTCGATTCAAAATGAGTGAATATTCTATTAAATGAATATATAGTAAATCAGTAGCTAATTCCCCATCATATAGAATGGAATGAAGAGTTTTTAGTTCCCATAATAAAAGGAACTCAATATCACAACCTTTTACTTATAAGGAATTGTTGTAAAGATTCTTCACTTTAATCTTTCAATTCGAATCTATTAAATGTAAATAGTAATGCTAAAAAGTGGCATCTGATATTCTACCAGTAAAGAAAATACTAACGCAGCTCAATAGCAAGGTCTACAATACATACGATGCCATATGTATTAGAGTGCATTCTTCAAAATTAGTGCAAAATTTTGTGTGACGGAATAGAACCCAGAAACCTTGGCATAGGCCAAGGATGTTAGGATAAGAAACATGGTGCAAAGAAGTGACAATATTGCTCCAAACGGTGTAAAGTTCTACCGCACTAGTATGGCTTTTAATTGAATATGCAAGTAATAGAGCAAGTGTTGCAGATAATGGAAGTAAAGAGAGATTGAGCACCAAAACAACCCAGAAAACGGCATTTAAGCCGGAGGCGGAATAAGGATACATTTTAAGGCCATTGACCCATGCAGGAGTCTGAATGAAGATACAACTCAATTCCATGTGACTTGAAAATACCATCCAAATAATAAGTTAATAATATACTGAAGCCATTAAAAACACCAACTAAGTTGTTGAGCTTTTTAAACTTTTTCTTCTACTTTTAAGCGCTCTATTGAATTAGATTTTATTGAAATTATAAGGTGCAGTTTATAAGAACTAAATTATACTATCCAAAATTATGAACTTGATGTAAGTTTCAACGCAACCACAATATGATTAAAATGAATCAAATCACATTATTCACATTGTAAACACATCGATTCCATTGTTTTGTTCGATTCTCCTTTGCATTTTTGCATGACTCAGACTGAAAATAATGAATCTAAAACTCTATCAGATAATTTTTCAACATTCATATTAAGCTTTCATAAGTTAAAATACAAAATATAAAAAAAACTAAGATAAACATCTCCAAACAGATATTAATAAGTCAAGAAGAATTACAGGTACTATGAAATTAAAGGTACATAGTGACATACCTAAATTCAGATTCTCATCTTTTTACACGCAAAAGATATGAAGAGTTTAGTTATTCTATTAGGTTCAGATATAACATATAACATTGACTTATTAACAAGAAGCTTACATTAACTAATATTTAAAATATTTAATAATGCCACTCTATTGGAAACTATTCACTTCCTCGGTGTTTCTATGAAGGAAAATAGGGGTTAAATTTTTAATTCATCAATATTTCATGTCGTCATGTGTCATAGTGTATATAATTAGCTTAGCATATAAGTCCACATTTAAAGTTACAGTCCTTAAAAATAGATGGATATAAATCTAGGAAAATGGATAAAGAGATGGATTTCATCCATATATTTTATATATTAATTAGAAATAATGCGATACAAATTTTTTAATTGTTTTATGCTTGAAGATTAGTAATTTGTGATTAAATTATTTTAATCCAGATTCTAAACAATATCATAAATGATTAAATATGGATCTATTACAGTCAAACATTAGTCAAACAGTCAACAATTAAAAAATCAAGCACTTCTTTTATAGGGTAACGAAACTTTTATCAAATTGGAATGGATGCGCACAGCTTCAAAGGTGTATGCAGATATCGATAACTAGTGATACTACTTAAAGATTACATTTCATCATATGGGGGAGAAAATGAATGTGGAAAAAAATATCTGCAGTGCTTTTCCATACAGAAGAAAATGAGATAATAAGCTGTTTTAGTTGATTAATGGATATATAATATTCAAATTTAATACATGAAGAAATAGAGATTGAAATCAGAAATTACAGAGGCTATTGGGAGAAGAAGCGCATGTCTATGTAAAGGTTAACAGGTTTATAAAAGAAGTGGAAAATAACTAACTGAAAAAAGGAGTCAATAATTGTAAGAAGAAAAATCAAAAATCCCTATAAATGGGAGACTATTGAGTTATACTGTTATTCCAGGAAAGAAAGTATAGATTCAGGAAAGAATCTATTTCAATACGTAGTGAATTATCTTTTAATAAAAGCGTTTAATTGGAAATAGTATACCCTATTTTATTTTTTTAATTGAATAATTTTATTGATGATTTAAATTGACTTTAATTTTTATTAATTGGATCGAATAATTTTTAAGTTTCGTATGAGAAGCACAGCATGAGATCCACGTTGCGTATGAGATCCTTTGTATGTAACTTTGATAAGAATTATTATATACCCATCCTAAATACATTCACTCAAATTGAATTATATTAATTAAGATTCATTCGAGATACTCTATATTAACTGAATATTAACTGACATTAATCAATCGCAGTTCATTACAACAAATAACGTAAAAGGAGGAGTTCTTATAAAGGCAGTTTCACTTAAATAAATAAAGAACCGAATGTAATGAGTTTTATAAATCACTTTACAGATAAATTTCTTTAATAGTGGAATGATCTACTAGAAGTCTTCAAAACAATTTATTTTATAATGATGTAATATCTTAAAATTGGTGATATATGTACGAAAAGTCATTGATATATAGATAGATATAACATAGATGTAGCATAGATATTAACCTTTAAATTTTCTGTTCCTATAACGTGAACATTTCTTCTCACTGTCATATATATCTTCGTTTATATATGCTTATATGGAATAATGTATATGCTCTTATTATATTTTATCTGCATTTATTAAAAGTCTTCTTTATATGTATACAAATATGGTGCACAGTCACAATCATAAATCAAGCTTAAGGACCTATAAATTCTTCCTTTAAAAACTTGCTGTTCAAACAATACGTAAAGAAGGCATCATTATATGTATTGATTTGTTTATAATATTTTTTAAGAGTCTTTAAAACCACATAGACTTATATCAGCACAAATTAATAACGTTTTTTTTGTGAATTAAATTCCAATTTCTATTTATGTTAAATACTTTAAAAGGCAAGACAAATCAAGTCCGAGTGGCAGACACCATAAAAAATCTTATAAGCTAAAGGTTCGTCAACGTTGAAAGGCACAGTTCTAAAATCTACGAGAACTGTCCGTGCTCGGAATTTATAATTTCTTAACGACTAAATTTCATTGTGATTAAAACTATGAATAAAATATATTTATATACCAACAAAGAATATCAAAAAAGTGCATGAGTTGATTAAACTCAAAAAAAAAAAAATAGTAATGAATAAAAAAATATCTACAATTTCCGTTTATTAAGTACAATAAACGGAAATGCTTTACCGGTAAATGCGAAAATAATTTCTCTATTAAAATTGCATGCACTGTCTGTCATTCTTCCTTTATTGTATTGCATTAAGTAACCCACCTTTTGGCCAAGTGGTCCGGCACAGCAGTATCCACTAAGGCAGATCAATAAAATAATTGATTTCCACATTTTTCTGGAATGCATTTTCGTTTTATTTAAATTTCGACTCTTACTAATCTTATTTACTTTGGCACTTTAGCACTTTGAATTGGAGTTTTTTTTTCAAAAATCACAATTTACTTATATTTTAAAGTTTAAAAAACACTTATTTGAAATAATTTTCGTTTTTTTAGGTTATTTTGTTTTTCGTGAGAAATTTTATTTATAATTAATCCACTTAATCCTTTTGGGCATAGCACTTCCTCTGCTATGGGTTGATTGTTTTTTTTTCTATTGTCTGTGTGGCTTCAGACCAAAGCTCGCACTCGCTACACTTGTGAGGCTCCGTTGGCTGAAAAATACTAACTGCGATTGTTTAAGGTGTGCTGGTCCCAATTTATATTCTCCACTTTGATTTATTAAGAATTCAAAGAAGAGACATACAGCAAGCACCACACAATCGCTGACCAAAAGACACTAGCCGAAGAAAAGGTGAAGACGACGAAGAACTACGACAGCTACAATAGTGGCAACATTGGCGACATTAGCGGGTATTTTTTATTGGTGTGGGTTAAAATTTTTCTTCATGGCGCGAAATGCGAAGGTAACTGATTTGTGCTTCGAAATTTGTTGTGGAAGCCAATTTGTGGATTTAAATTAAAGCCGCTATTAGGAATTTTGAGTATTTATTAGTAATTCCTACTTCATTACTAATAAACTAATAAGCGCTAATCGTAAATTAATTGTTGTCAATTAAATATCGTAAAGAGCAATAAGTTGGCAGTTGCGGAATTTTTTAAATTAGTATTAATTTTAAATTTTATTTCAAATATACATAATAGAAATATGTATATTTAGTTAGTTAGTTAAGATGGAGGGAGGACAAGTCCTCCTCAATTAACTAGAAAGCCGTTTTGAATCCACAAAAACGTCGTAATAGTGGGTAGTAAATAGTAGGTCAAACTAGTACAAGCCAGAGGCATTAATAAAGGCAAGAATCTGGCTAATGCTGATGTAGAAATATCTATAATGTACTATATTTTTTCACATTATTTAGATACTGCTATTTACTATAGTGAAGCAATATAGATATAAAAAAATAATAATTTTGAACTTTATTCTAAGTATACCAAGTAGAAATATCTGTACTATACAATGCAGAACACTACAAAGATATTTTTTCGTATATACGTATATTGTTCCAAATATATATATGAAAAATTTTATAGAACACCAAAAAACTTTGGATAGTGTTCAAAATTGACATTTTATGTCAATTCCAGACATAAAATGTGTACCGATGTACTAACCGAACACCGTTCTTTTACTTAATATTTCAAAACAAGTACCTGTAATTACCTCTTAATAGTAATAGTAATAGTAATGTAATGCATGTTTATTGTATTATTGTCAATTGTATTATTTATCTATTTATTATAATATACCCCAAAATTTTACGTCAGTTTATTAAAATAACTAAGCTAATAGAGCAGTTCATTTCCCGTTGATAATATACCTATATGTATTTCTAGCTGATCCGATACCTCATTACAATTTGGTGAGTTCATATAATTAAGCTTATCAAAACACTCTTAATTGCTTAATTGCTATAATTGTATTGCTCATTGGAGGGAAAAAATTTAATTATTATGTCTTTTGTCTTCCTTGACTATACCAATTAGAATTTTTTGGCCAGTCCGATTTTTCACCTCCGAATTATTTTATATATGACATCATGGCAGTAAATTTTACTTTCTTACTATTTAGTTTCAAAGTTAAATGATATATTTGTATAGTTTGTATGAAGGTGCCATTACTTTTAAGTATATCACGGAAAAGAATAAGAGAGCAAGTCAAGAAAAGCAGCTATTTTTTGATTAAGGATAACAGCATGTGATGATAGCATCATTATTACAGGTAGGAAAACAAATTAAGAAAGAAATGTGATAAGTTAAACATAAATAAGCAACTTAATTTACGCAATAAATTTAGTTATTCTTTACATTAGTTATTTTTTATAATTCTCATTAAGTTTAATGGAAATAACATATTAGTTATCCACATTTTGTTGTAGTAATTAAAAATTTTTAATGTAATATTATCTGAGAAAAGAAATTATTTTGTCAGCATCCTTTATTTGTTTTAACTATTTGTATTATTAAACTAAGGAGATAGATTGTATACAAGATTAATTGTTTGAATGCAGTTGGTAAATGCCAGTACGACCTTTGTCACTGTTGCTTTACTACGTAGTTTACATATTTTAGGGTGATCTGCAGTATTCATTTTAATAGCTCGTCACCATCAATTTTAAACATCTCAGCTAGTTAATCATTAAAATCTTCACCTTAGTTGTTTTTATGTCACGTTTTTAAGCTTTGCTTAGTACTTATTTAGTAGGAATCAGCATACCAGCTTCCCAACTTGTAGTTAACTGTATTATAAATAAAGTTTTCAAGATATATTTGAATAAAAGATATGTTTCTCGAATGGTCCCAATCAGGTCGTAAGGCGTACTCTTAAATCTTTTTTTAAAGATATATTCAATTCTTTAAAAAAAAATTCGCTTACCTACCGATATTAATCTGGAGCAGTTTGTATAAATGATATTGTCTTCTAATAAGGATCCTTCCTATCTTTTTTTCGAAAAGACGATTATCTTTTTTCTACCGAAATTGAGAATAATGAAAATGAGATCAATATTTTTTTACAGAGAAATTAAACAGATTTAGAATGGAATTGTGGCCGTAGTTATTGGTCTCCTATTATGATCCTAAAAGCTGAGAATGGTGTCAGTTTTGATATCAAGCAAAGCATCAGAAATGAAATATTGAGTGTAACACATTACATGGAGTAGTTATCAACACCACCACTGATCGGTGGCTTGTCATGATTGTGCCAAGGATGAGCTGTACTAGAAACAATTTTTTTGGGCAGTATTTCTACATTTTTGAAATATATTTTGAAATATTTTTAAATTTAAAATTGACTAAATTTTTGTATTATGTATTATATTATTCAGAGAGGAATCTACCCCTTAAACACCCTCCCCTGCCACTCACTAAATACACTATTGCCACTGATGCAAAGTGGCTTTTAATAGATCTACTTTCGCACCAATCATTAGTATCTAGTTATGTCAGCCGTATATGTAGAGTACAAGAGGTTGTATTTCCTATTTCGTGTTCATAATATTCTGACTAAGAAAAAGATTTCTGATTTAAAGCTGATGAAGCAATAGCTTTAATTTTTTGAACTGTTATATGATATTTTGATTGATATGGAGTACCCCGTCAAGTAAAATGTCTAAAAAAAATTATATTCTCAGTAAAAATCAGTCTCAGAAAGAGATGTAATTCTTTGTTTTCTATTAAAAATTACTTATTTGAATTTTGAAATGTAAATCATCAGACCATATTCCAGTATCCACAGTTCTCAAGAATATTTTGTAGAATATTTTTGAAATATTCCTGAATGAAGTGCAATATCTTGGGAGTGATCATGGGAGCAATATCGTTCGAGTATTCAATGGCTTCGCTATTCGTGTTCTCTGGTGTTTCAAATTTTATAAATATATTAGGAACTCCCCTGATGAAGGCAAGAACGAAACAAAAGTTAAAATTCTGAAAAAACTAAACCGACTTTATTATATTAAAATAATTAGAAATTATAAAAGAGAATAATTTTATATATTTGTGTTTGTATAAGCATTTATTATTTAGTTTTAATTGTTTTCAAATGTTGTAAGTGATTGGCTTTATGAAAATAATTTAAAATTAATTTTTAAATTATAAAAAAGCCTTCGCATTCAATAATATTTTATTCAGAATTTTAAGGATTGTTTTTATTAATATTCTATAGTAATAATATTGTATGAAAAAGTAAAGATTTTGTAAAAAAGATACTTAAGCACGAGTTCGCTGACAGCTTGAAGCCGCTTTGATTCACCGCAAATGCAGAAAAATTATGAATAAAATACGTGAATTTTTAACAAAAATAAAGATACTCGTACTCATGTTCCCTAAGTTGCTTGCGTGAAGTGCAAAGTTCTACTTGAATATTTGTGAATGCATATCAAAATTTAATTTTATTATTTAATTCTACAAATTGTATAGTAAAAGCCCAGAGCTCAGTGGGTAACTACGATCGTAAATCGTTACTGAAACGCAGCGCCATAAAATCGTAAAACAAAATTTCGATGTTGTAATATCAAAATCCATATTTCTATTTCCGATGCCAATGACATTTAAGCTTTCGCTTTTTGTGGTGTACGTGAGCCAAGACAAAAAAAGTACAATAAAAAAATATTATTAATAAAATTAGACGAGATATATATTTATTTACTCACTTGTGCACAAAAATTCAAAGTCAGCTCGGCTTTTTTTTTTTGTATCATTAATAACTGCGAAATCTAAAAAGATTCTGGTTAAGAATATCAACTCATCGTCAGTGCTCATTATCGCAAAATTGACGAAAAGTTTTAATTTGTGGCAGTACGAAATCTAGGTTTTCCCTAATTTGGCTGTTGACAATTCATTCCCTCTGCCTCGGAGCTAAAGCATTGCATAATCCCTACTCTGAGTGTGTTTACAGAATGAAATGGCAACGAACTTTCTAAGAATAATTTTTTCTTATTTCTTTACTAACGTCTTAAGGTACGAGTACTTCTCAGTTGTAGGATTATATCTCTTCTTGTTGGAAAACGAAATATATGCCGGTACATAAATATCACAAACCTAGAAGAGGCACGATTTCAAAACTAATCTGGTGACAAATATCAGGGTAGTCTCGGCTTATGTTTATACAGTACAAATTTATGATAGTAGAATATTTGTTTAACGAATCATTGTATCATTACTTGTTGTATTTTTTAGCACATGAGAATCTTGCAGAGGATGAGAATGTAAGAACCTGCTTAGTCAGAGACGAATTTCACGAATGAAGAAACGAAAATTGTTTTGATAAGATTTCATATTAATATTATTATTTTATAATGGCACCCTTCACACTTTGAATGAAAGATATATTAAGTTGGTTAATATAGTTCTTAACTATATACCATATATAATATAGTTCTTAACTATATTAATAGTTAATAATAATATTAATAGTTAATATAGTTATTTGTTATTATTATTTTATAATGGCACCCTTCACACTTTGAATGAAAGATATATTAAGTTGGTTAATATATTTATTAACTGTATTAATAGTTAATAATAATTATTTATAGTTAATAATAATATTAATATTTAACATAGTTATTTTTTATTAATTACTATTATTTTATAATGGCACCCTTCACACTTTGAATGAAAGATATATTAAGTTGGTTAATATAGTTCTTAACTATATTAACAGTTAATAATAATATTAATAGTTAATATAGTTATTTATTATTATTATTTTATAATGGCACCCTTCACACTTTGAATGAAAGATATATTAAGTTGGTTAATATATTTATTAACTGTATTAATAGTTAATAATAATTATTTATAGTTAATAATAATATTAATATTTAACATAGTTATTTTTTATTAATTACTATTATTTTATAATGGCACCCTTCACACTTTGAATGAAAGATATATTAAGTTGGTTAATATAGTTCTTAACTATATTAATAGTTAATAATAATATTAATAGTTAATATAGTTATTTATTATTATTATTTTATAATTGCACCCTTCACACTTTGAATGATAGGTATATTAAATTGGTTTCAAATCCCATGTTTAAAACATGGGATATAATTGAAAGCAATTTTGATTAACTTTAAAAAATGAAGATTTTTAGCGACGTCTGCCCGTCTATTTGTCTAACTACATATTTATTTGTCTATCTGTCTATTATATTTTGTCTATTTGGCGCATTGTATATATTTGTCTATCTGGCAGTTGGCAGTTGAGATACGAATAAATAATCTATTAGTATAAGAAAAATTCAAACAAAATTTGGTAGAATATTTACTGGGTTCTTCAGGTCGTTTTTGCTGAGGTTCAAATCTGATTAATAAGAAAATATAATTCGAAATGAAATCCATGTAATTTGACCTGGCTCATTTAGGTTAGGTAAGAGTGGCGGCCTTGTGCTCAAAGCCCATTTAAGCTTGAATAATGGCCAGTTGCAGTAGCACAGGCATGGCCTTTTACTGGTCATTTTTTAGAGGATAGTTTCTCCAATATAATGTTCTAATGTGTCTAATGAATATAATGTTTGATTTCCAATATTTCTTATATTTATTAGTACTTATATTAGTAGTAATAGTATTTATATCAGAACCGTATAGTTTTAATTGCATTTGAAATATATTATTTAGACCGAATATAGTTTCTTGATCCCTCTTTCTATTAAATACGCCACTGATCTTAATCCATCAAAACTCTTCCCAAAAAACTACATTGTCGTTATTCAAGACAAGGTTTTATTATTTTAAGGATTGTTTTAATGGTATAGCTATGGTTATTCGTGGTCAATAAGCAAATTCCATTGATATATTATGCAAACGATCAAATGATCTGCAATCACCACATTTTGTGTTGCTTTCAATGTAAGTTAAAAAACTAAAGCATTGAAAGCTACACAAAATGTACTGATCGACAATAATTTGATCGTCTGCATAATATATCACTGGAAATAGCATATTGACTACGAATAACCAAAGCTATATCATTCAAACTAACCTTAGAACGATAGTTAGAAGGAAGGAAATTAGAAGGACATCAGTGATCATTGAACTAATGGCGTTCAAATATTTTTCAATATGGCACATTAATTATCTTTTTCTTTAAAAATAAATCTATTATTTATAAATCTATTAACATATAGAAATTTTTTTTTAATCTTCTTTTTCATTCCATTACGTTCCCAGGGGACCATTGGGCCATCTTATTCTTAATAGTCGTTGTAAGCATTATTGTAGAAATATAATTTAAAAATATTTCTGTAATATTTAATAATGTTATTAATACATGTTACATGATATATTATTTATCCACTTATTCAAAAATTTTTTTAAAAGCTGAAATGACTTATTAACATCCAAAACTTTCAAATTACCAAAATGAATGCAAGTGAACTGAATGTCTTTTCCCTTCAGGCGTGGCGACACGTGTTACATGTGACATTTTCGTCATTGCTCTGGCAATTCATTTAAAAAGAAAACTTAGCCCTGACGAAGAAGTGTTAAAGAAAAGAAAGGCTTTCTTCAGCTGTCGCTGATTTTGACTAAATTAACACTACAGTAGACATTCTGACACGTCTCACAAATTGATATTGACCTTGTTTAAATGAGAGTCGTTAAATTAATCGATGAAATTAAATGCGATTTTAATGAACCTATCACTCAGTAGAGTAAAGAAAATTACAAGTAAAAACCCAGGCGATAAAAAGTGAAGAAAACCTATGCATGACAAATAATTTGCATATGTGAAATTTTATGGCTTAGCCCTGCACTGCGTCTTCATCTACGAGTGATTCGATAAGACGAGGTTAGCGCACTAAACACACTCAATGCTTATTTAATTTCAAACTCACGAATGAATTAGTTTATCTTTGGGTTCCATCGATTAATACTGGAATAACTTGGAGAAACGTGCAGAACTAGTGACGACTGTCGATACCATATACATTTTATTAAGTTCTAACATAAACAGTGCAAAGAGTTGGGAACTGCAGTGCAAATATTGTGTGCTGACATGCAAATATTTCAGAATATATGTAAGTTGCATATCATTAATATTAAAGAATAGTAACAGGAATGAAATTATGGTTGCATTTTGATTGTAGATTCTTATCGCTACAAGTCTTCGATATTTGCTATCCGTCAAACACTTTACATGCAGAAATTGCAGGCACAACTGACAAACTCACATAAGACAAGACTTACAAGTGCAACAGATGTTATCAGTCGATTTCTGTGTCTTTTGTCATATAAATTCAATATAAATCATATATTAAACAAAATAAATTAAAAATAAAAAATTGGCAAACATTTAAGAACCCAAAAAGTCGGTGAAATAACGGTTAATTAGATACGATATCGCAAACGTGCGGAGTTTTCGCAAACCTTTTTGCTTTCAAAATTTCGGATTAAATCGAAACGAGTGGGAACTCGTATGTTGGCTTGGTGCTTGTGATTTGCGAATTTCAAAAATAATTTGCAAACGTTTACATATTATTTTAAAAGTTTAAGTTTGATTTTATGATTTTCTAGTATTTTATGCTCTATAAATTGGTAAAACACGTACGAAGTTCGCTGTCTTTGTGACACCTTGGCGACGTTAAATAGAATTGACGACATTTTATGCACGGAAGAAACTTGAGTTCAGTCGAAAATTAATTTCTTGTTAGTTAGATTGCAACTGATAAGATGGAAAAGTTGCAAATGATGCCAAATACATATTTTTTTTTAGAAATACAATCCATTTTTTTTAATTCTCCATGGTTCGGTAGCTTAGATAAGTTCTTGACATACGAGCAAGTGATTATGAATTGCGAACTGAACTAGAATTCAGGCAGGCGACATGACGGGCATAACAAAAATCCGATTTACGAGTATTTGCCAAAAATAAAAGAAACTCAAACGTTTTTTCTTCGTTTTGAAAATTGAAATCCCAAAGAGCAAAACTGATCAAAAAGTTAAAAATTGTCGCATAATGAACGTCATTAGGTGTTAGATTAGAAAGTGTGTAATATATGTTGGGCACGTACCGAGCATAGAAGGGCACTTCTTCCAAATTTGTGAGCCGGTGAGCCGTGTGCTTCAAATTTGATCACATTATCATTAAAATTTAATAAAAAGTGAATGCGTACATGTCGAGCATTCATTTTCACAAGCAATTGCTTTTGAAATGTCATTTTCATTTAGAAAGTTCGATTTTGAATTAATTTTATATGTAATAAACTTGATAATTTTAATTTATAATTTAATTAAATTAAATAAAATTTAGGCAAAGCGAAAAATTTTTTGAAAAAATGCAGTGCATTACTATAATAAATTACTTCTGTGAATTATTGTATGTATATTAGTATAATAAATATTTATGGAGAGCAAGGTGTAGTATCTCATATATAATCATAAAATTCAGAATTCAACAGTGCAGGAATTTTATAGAAAATGCAAGATAGTAGTTCAAGGGTGACTTACTGCAGTTCAAATCAAGACCAGTGATATAATAATTATTTTTGAAATTAATGTAACGTCGAAGATATATTCAGTTTTAAGATACCAAAACGGAATTTAGATAATTTTAATGA
>NC_051846.1:161250566-161252787 GCF_002237135.1 Teleopsis dalmanni | reverse complement strand
AGGTGGATATGCACAAATAGACATTTTCTGCTTTGCTGAGAACTTTTTTAAAATATCTACACACGCATGCACATATAGATAACGAGTAATTGCAATTAATTTACTTAATAATTTGACTTTTTTTAATTTTTATTTTTTAATTTAATTATTTATATTTTTAAGACAGAATTGTTTACTCAAAATTGATTCAAACATTTTTATTTTTTTATTATTATTTCCTTTTAAGTTTTGCAATTTATTTATTATTTTATAGAAAGTTGAGGACCTGTGGAAGAAGTGAATAAATCACGTTAAATATCACCTATAATGTAATTAAAAATAGAACCTTTGTGCAATTTCGTTAGAGTAAATTTAACTATTTGCGTTAATATAACTATTATCCAACTATGAATAAAGTTGGATTAATTGGTGTCCTATTAAGTGTTTGCACTTATTATTATTGTTAAGTATTTAATATCGCAGTGGCAAGTTCCTTGTTCTAAACTAAAGAAATAGTTTATAGTGGAAAACTTTTGATCCGTAACAAATGTTTTAGCTGACCATACTCTTTTGAATACCAATAAATATCCGCCAGCATCACCTATTATGTGTGCCAACATAATTTTTGGTTTTTTCAGTTAGAAATTGAATTCTGTTAAACATCAAATGTAGATTCTGACCATTTTTACAACTACCTAATTTTATTTATAATCCAATAAGCAAAATAATTATAATAAATTATAATTCACAATCCAGTAATTTGAGCAAATATAAGATATATATATATATAGATATATATATATATATATAGATATATACTAACTATCATAGTATTATATATATATATATATAAATATATATATATATTAATATTATAGAATATATTATACTATTAGAATTAATATATACAGATATTATGATATAATAATAAAAGCTCTTATATATATATATCTTTTCACCAAAAGAGGTGAAAAAAATAGAAAATGTACATCAGAATTAACCAAAGACAAAAATAAGATACTGTGCGGAACCGAAAGAAGTTAGAAACAGAAGAAGAATACATTAGAATAAACCAAAAGATATGTTAAAGGATATAAGTTTCAACAAAACCATTTATTTAAACGTAGGTTAAAATATGTGAGTATTATTTAGATTAATCAATATATTTGAAATTACAGGTTGCAGTGTTCCATTCTCTCTTTAACGACATCAATGACTTTCATAGAACTGTATTAGCTCTCTTGACATGCACCAAAGGACATGTTAAAGAATATAAAATTTAATAGTAACCTGAATTTGAGTCCAGTTTAGAATATGATAGCGTCTTTCATGACTTCTTAGAATTTTATAAAACTATTTGACTTGTGCTGACATGAACCAAATGATATTTCAAAGGATATACGTTTTGGGGGTATGGTTTTAATGTAGGGTTAAATTTAAGTACGCGTTAAAATATGATAGCGTCTTTTTTGACTTCAATGATATTTCAAAAGATATAAGGTTTAGGATAAGGTTTTAATGTGAGGTTAAATTTAAGTTCAGGTTAGAATATAATAGCGTATTTCATGATGTCAATGACTTTTATAAAAATATATGAGATATGATTACGACCCAAATTATATTTCAAAGAATATAAGGTTTAGGATAAGGTTTTAATGTGAAGTTTAATTTAAGTCCAGGTTAGAATATGATAGCAACTTTTACGACTTCAATGACTTTTATAAAACTATATGATTTGTGATGATAATAAGCTTTACCAATATCTTAACTTTTATGCGGATTCGAATATGAAAGTTTCTTCAAGGACAGCACAATATATTTTGTTTTATAGGTAGATCCCAGTATTTCATTGTGCTTTTTTAAACAATATTACTAAAGCCTTCTGTTTAATACATCATTATATTTATTAATATATAAATTAAATAAAATTTAATTTTATAATTTTATTGATTATTTAAAAGATTTGTTAATTAACTTCGCAGAATTTTTTGATTATTGTCTTGTTTTTGTGTGTGTGAAAAAGAATTTAATGGATTTTAAACCAATTCTTTCCATACTTGAATATAAATATAGATTATATTATATATAAGAGTATGTATATATGTCGTAAGCACATTGTTACGAGTTTAACGAAACAAGTTCTTAGGAAACTGGAACAGAGAAGACAATTTCATGTTTTCTTATGAAAAAATTGCATACTAAACGCTGGTGTACCGCTCAATTAAATTAAATCTGCAACAGC
>NC_051846.1:161191513-161250466 GCF_002237135.1 Teleopsis dalmanni | reverse complement strand
TACAATCTTTGCTAACTACTTAAAGCCTATTCGAAATACGGTTCACATTTTCCTATGTCAACTCTTTCGAACAAAACCAAAGTTTATTCCAAAACATAATTTTTTTTTTTTACTTTCAATACAAAATACATTTGTTTTGTTATTTTTTTAAATAAAAAATTAAAAAGCAAGTCGCGTTTCAAAACAATTTAATAAGAAAATTTATGAATGAGAGCGAATTAAAATTTTAATTTTAATTAAATGAAAAATTAGTGCGTAAAGTAAGTTGAAATGTACATGAGCATGACGATCAGCAACAAAAACAACAACAACAATAACTGATAAATAAGATTATTTTTTTTTAAATAAATTATTTGATAAAAAGAAACCCGTATTGCAAACATGGAGAAACAAGTTACAAGTTAAGACAAAAATAACTATATGAGCGAACGAACTGTAGATGGCGTCACTGACATCGTGACACAGAAAAAAAATTTTAAAATTAATTATAGGTAATTAAGCGCAAAACAGAGCGGTACTTGACAAATGTGTAGAACGGTATAATCCGACATTGACTTAACAGAAATTTTTATAATTGATAAAGTAAAAAAATGTGAGCAGACAAATTGTAAGCATGACAATGCATAACTCACCTTTTTAACTTGCGTTAGACCGCGACTTGCCGAATTGGTTGACACATCAGAATCCCATTCGGAGCTCAAGTCATCACTGGAAGCGTAACCATAATCACGTGGCAAAGGCACTTCCAACAAAGACTTCGAATACTGCACATAACCGGGTGAAAATGTGTTATTACCATTACCATGAGGTGATGGTGAACGTCTGTGTAAATGATGCATTTGACGGCGTAAAGCTACACGACCTATGGTCACACCAGCATCCGTATCCATAGCCATGCTATCCATATTTAAAGTGGCAGTTTTCGTAGGCACCAAAATAGTCGGTGGTTCTTGTTGTAGACCATGCGCCTGCGCAAAGGCCATACTACACTTACGTGCATGAGTTAAGCTACCGGAAGATTTTTTTCGTAAGACTTTTTTAGGACTGCTACCATGTGAATTTGTATTGGTTTCATCTTCTGCATCAGCTTCTTCTTCAGCAGCCATATTGTTAGCATTGAGAAACTCGTCTGCTTCTATTGCTTGTTCAATGCCATTTAAATTTTCATTGCTATTAGCAATTCTTGCGGTTATATCCATTTTATCCATATCTACATCATCATCTTCGAATTTAATTTTATCCACCTCTTCTGGTGGTATATCTGGAAAGTGCAACAATTTCACTGTGATCTTATTGCCGGCTTCGTTGTAATACACTTCTTTCGCACTCATCTTATCGAAATCCTCATAGATACGCACTTGAGGTGGATATGCACAAATAGACATTTTCTGCTTTGCTGAGAACTTTTTTAAAATATCTACACACGCATGCACATATAGATAACGAGTAATTACAATTAATTTACTTAATAATTTGACTTTTTTTAATTTTTATTTTTTAAATTAATTATTTATATTTTTAAGACAGAATTGTTTACTTAAAATTGATTCAAACATTTTTATTTTTTTATTATTATTTCCTTTTAAGTTTTGCAATTTATTTATTATTTTATAGAAAGTTGAGGACCTGTGGAAGAAGTGAATAAATCACGTTAAATATCACCAGTAATGTAATTAAGAATAGAACCTTTGTGCAATTTTGTTTGAGTAATTTTAACTATTTGCGTTAATATAACTATTATCCAACTATTAAAGAAGTTGGATTAATTGGTGTCCTATTAAGTGTTTACACTTATTATTATTGTTAAGTATTTAATATCGCAGTGGCAAGTTCCTTGTTCTAAACTAAAGAAATAGTTTATAGTGGAAAACTTTTGATCTGTAACAAATGTTTTAGCTGACCATACTCTTGCGGATACCAATATATATCCGCCCGCATCACATATTATTTGTGCCAACACAATTTTTGATTTTTTCGGTTAGAAATTGAACCCTGTTAAACATCAAATGTAGATTTATATTATTCTAGTTTAAAGTTTTGACCATTTTTACAACTACCTAATTCTATTTATAATACACCAAACAAAATAATTATAATAAATTATAATCCACAATCCAGTAATTTAAGCAAATATAAGATATATGGTATATATAGATATATGGTATATATATGTTTTCACCAAAAGAGGTGAAAAAAATAGAAATTGTACTTCAGAATGAACCAAAGACAAAAATAAAATATTTTGCAGAACAGAAAGAGGTTAGAAGTATAAGAAGAATACATAAGAATAAACCAAAAGATATGTTAAAGGATATAAGTTTCAACAAAACCATTTATTTAAACCTAGATTAAAATATGTGAGTATTATTTAGATTAATCAATATATTTGATATTACAGGTCGCAATGTTCCGTTCTCTCTTTAATGACATCACTGACTTTCATAGAACTGTATTAGCTCACTTGACATGAACCAAAGGACATGTTAAAGAATATAAAATTTAACAGTAGCCTTAATTTGAGTCTAGTTTAGAATATGATAGCGTCTTTCATGACTTCTTAGAATTTTATAAAACTATTTGACTTGTGCTGACATGAACCAAATGATATTTCAATGGATATACGTTTTGGGGGTATGATTTTAATGTAGCGTTAAATTTAAGTACGCGTTAAAATATGATAGCGTCTTTTATGACTTCAATGATATTTCAAAAGATATAAGGTTTAGGATAAGATTTTAATGTGCGGCTAAAATTAAGTCCAGGTTAGAATATGATAGCGTCTTTCATGATGTCAATGAGTTTTATAAAAATATATTAGATACGATTACGACCCAAATCATATTTCAAAGGATATAAGGTTTAGGGTAAGGTTTTAATGTGAAGTTTAATTTAAGTCCAGGTTAGAATATGATAGCAACTTTTACGACTTCAATGACTTTTATGAAACTATATGACTTGTGATGATAATAAGGTTTACCAATATCTTAACTTTTATGCGGATTCGAATATGAAAGTTTCTTCAAGGATAGCACAATATATTTTGTTTTATAGATCACAGTATTTCATTGTGCTTTTCTAAACAATATTACTAAAGCCTTCTGTTTAATACATCATTATATTTATTGATAAATAAATTATATATAATTTTATTTTATAATTTTATTAATTAATTAAAAGATTTGTTAATTAATTTCGCAGAATTTTTGGATTATTGTCTTGTTTTTGTGTGTGTGAAAAAGAATTTAATGAATTTTAAACCAATTCTTCCATACTTGAATATAAATATAGACTATATATTATATATAAGAGTATGTATATATGTCGTAAGCACATTGTTACGAGTTTAACGAAACAAGTTCTTAGGAAACTGGAACAGAGAAGACAATTTCATGTTTTCTTATGAAAAAATTGCATACTAAACGCTGGTGTACCGCTCAATTAAATTAAATCTGCAACAGCAACGCACTTTTGATTAATTTTTATATCTCATTTATTTTATGTGTGCAGAAAGCAGTAAAAAATCTTAAATCAGAGTAGAATATTGCCTAAGGCGCTGACGGCATCGTCACAATTGTCACTTAAAATGAAAAATGCAGCCAGTCTTGCCATATTTCAATGCACATAACTTAACAAATTTCAATAGATATTTTCAAATTTTAGGCTTGATGATTTTATCGTAAAATTCTTTATTTCACGCATGTAGGATACACAAAAATGGTGAGATGTTAACATCAGCTCAGTTGCAAAAAAAAAAAAAAGCATTTGTCTAGGCGTCTCAAGCCACCACATGCAATAATAGCTCTAATGTATCGCAAACTTTGAGTCTACACATTTTGAGATACACGAACTTGACTGTTGTGCTTCATTACAGCAACAAATTTCAAAAACAAGAAAAAATCATCTACGATTTGTGTGAATTATTGTAGTCATAATTCGTTAGGTAAACTATGATTTTAATATGAAAAAGTGAAAAAAAACTCATATGGCGATACTCCGGTAATTTATTATAAACTAAATGGGTTGATGTCAAAAGTTAATACAAACTTATTGTGTTTTACAAACATTTTTGACGTATAAAATGATTTATGTGAAATCTATTTTGTTAAATTTTTCCTTAATTTTTTGCTTCTTCTTTTTTTCTTTTTTTGCCTAATTAGCATTAAATATGAGAAAAGAAAAATCATATGAGATGAGCGGTTTAAAAATAGCTAAGAGCTACTTATATTATGTATAATTTTTAATGATTTCTTGAAATACAAAATAATTGAAAAATTTACATTTGGAATTCACACCTCGTCGTGATAATTGGCAAACTCAATTCTGCTTCTGCGCAAGTGCCTTTTTATGCACGAACGGCAAATGCGTGCGCAATTTACTTTGCTAATTTTGGCTGCCGGCTGAAGTCCAAAACGAGACGGGGTATTTGTGCTTTTTAACGGCCAATAATTTTTTCATATAATTTTGATTGATTTTTATTTGATTTAAATGGAAAATATAAGCTCATATCCACTAAAAACTTAATGGTTTCCAGCTTTCTAGAAGAATCTATTTGAAACTTTATTGCCTCCTAAAAAGTATTCTTAAAATTATTTAATAAAGTAAAGCTATGTTTAGACTATAGCAATAACCTCGGCCAGTACATAGCAATATAAGCCATTTTTAATACTAAATCCACATAAAATTCACATAAAAATAGGCTACGGTAACTAGGTTCGATAGTTCTACTATACATATAAATATAGTATAAAGTACTAAAGAAACTATGCTCATGAAAATAATGACTTATTTTCTTGTTAATAAACCTTTCAAAAAAATAGTGATGTTACAAATCAGTATTTATATTACAATATTTCAAAATTCAGTATATAGTTTACTATTTTCCATTACGAGTATCAACTGAAATACATTTTTTACATATAAACTTATACAGTACACAACATCATTGTTGTTGCAAAGTTTTGGTCGTTTTTGTGCATTATTTTTGTAATTGCATAGTTGCTGCATATATTTTTATTACTACTCATATTAATCTACTCTAACACAACTGAAAGAAACACTTTTCTGACACTTAGTGTCGTATTCAGTGGAGAGAGGGGAACAGAACAGAAAAATAAATTTATTTTATGAAAATATGGTTAGATATTAGAAGTAGATTTTTTATAGTGTAAATAAAAACATTTTCAATTAGATCTTCAAGATAATTTTTGAAATTGACCAATCGGAGTATATACTCATAATGGATGATACTTGTGGAATCCATTAGAATTACCGTCCTTATCATTGATACCAAGTTTTTAACTGGTTGCTTAACTTAATGTTTTTGTTGTTTTTATTTTAATAAGAACATCTCCCTATATCATTATCATGTTTAATCCACTTTTCATCACATATAAAACGGTTTCGTTTTTTTTCCAAAAAAGCTGAGTCTACTATTGTTTAGTTTTGGACATTCACAGAGTATGTGCTTCATCCTTAATTTCATTGAAGTGGTAGACAGTCTTTATTGAGAGGACAATATAGTTGATATGGTACCCTAACTAGCGGGCAGTAAAAAATCCTACATGAATTTTAATGTTCTCTCTGTTTGGAGTAAGACTTTTAGTTTAGATGGAAGAGTAACATTTGCATAACTTCTGTGTAAAATTGCACCCAAGAAAGGCGCTTTACATAGAGAAAGTAAAAATATGGAGAACAGTTGTCTCTACAAAAGAACAGTTTTAAAACAAAAATAGGCAACTACAAAAATAACTTTCAATTCGTTGAACTTGTATTTTCAAGTTCCAAGTTTCCAAGCTGTAGTTTATAAGCTCGTTCTAATTCAAAAAACATGGTAAGTACTTTGATTAATGTCACTTACAAATAAATTGATAAAAATCTTGGAACTTGAGCATTAAAAGTTTGTGCAGCCTTGGCTACTTGTGAAAAAACACGATTAGTATCTAATTTGACAGGCACGAATTCTAAGCCTGGAAGTTGCAGTCCAAACAAATTATATGTGGACTATAAACTAATTGTATAAAAATACAAATTTTTTCTAAGATCACTGACCAATAAATTTCAATAAAATAATTAAAATTTTTGTTATTGTTTCTTCATTACTGTTCAAACTCTTCTAACTTGAAAATAGTTTTTTTTTCGTCATAAGACGCATCATATTTGACTTTAAAAATTAACACTGACAAATTTTTCAGTCCATCATTGGTATTTACAATTCATACAGCGGTTCTTAAATTTAGATTTTTTCAAGAAGTTGAGTTTTCTACAATGTGTCTCCTCGTGAGACTACGGAATAACTCAGACAAATGAAGTATTCAAACTTTTCATTCCTTTCGAACTTTCAACTTTTAAATTAAGATTTATATTTGAACTTAAGTTGTTTAAACTCTACAAAAGTACAAAATAATTTAGCTTCAATAAATTGTCGTTTGGTGAAGCAGTAACACCTTTCGTTGTCTTTGAATCCTTAATGCCATGGACTAGATCTTAAATTATTAGTTAATCAAAATAACTGAACCCAAGTACTCCCCGTCCCCAGGTGGCGGATAGTGGAAAGCTTCCCAGATATGGATAGTAGGAAAGAAATGAAATAACTCCCGTTGACCACACAGGCCAGGTCGGTAAAGAAAACATCGGTACAACACCAAAATCTTATTTTTCGCAGCGTTCACCAGGTAGGTGTGACTGGAGCAGATGTCGGTCTTGCAACAAGCGATTCGCTATAAAAACGAGTAAAAGACGAGTTTTGTCGTCAATAGGAAAGCATTCCAAACTCAGCCTCAGCTTTGTG
This sequence comes from Teleopsis dalmanni, assembly GCF_002237135.1. NCBI lineage: Eukaryota > Metazoa > Arthropoda > Insecta > Diptera > Diopsidae > Teleopsis > Teleopsis dalmanni. The sequence continues at coordinate 161,243,679 of NC_051846.1, read as the reverse complement.
CCTATAACCATCGCATGGAAAATTGTCAAACTTGACCTCTTGATATGAAAATAGAAATATAAATTCAAAGAATATTAATGCTATGTCTCTAGGAGTACTCCTGTGGAATCCTCCCGCTCTGACGGCACGCAGATCGTATCTTTAGGTACGAAATACATATATTCGTAACAATAGGTCTATTATAGCAAAAAGCTCAGAACGCAACAATAGAATTTGCGGCCCTATGCTCCACAAAAAAAAAGGAACTAAGAAAATTACTATAATTTGTTAATTTAATTTCTTTACCACTAAAGTAATCTATGAAAAATTCATTGAGTTCCACTTTCACTGCAAAACTGAATACATATATTAAATGTCTGCAGTGACATTTTAAGTCAAAAAATTTCATTATCGTAAAGTTAATAGAATTCTTTACCTGGATATTCGAAGTGGGTAAAAAAATAACAACAAATTATAAATAAAAATTCCAAAAAAAAAGAGAGTAAAATACTACAATTTAAAATGCAAATATTATGTTATGTGTCGCAAATACCGTAACAACGATAACAACCCGAAATACATACGTCAGAGGGCAATTTAGTCCAATGCCACAGATTTTAATGTCGATTAATTCAACTGACTCTCCGGTTGAAAAAAAAAACCGTTTCATATGAAAGCGTTAAGCCTCCACTTCAATGATTTATGAAGTTTCGTAGTTCGTAGTTCGTAGTAAAACGTAACGCGTAGTATTCTGGCGATTTTCATGATAATTTTACTGAGTCAACGATTTTGATTTGCAACTAATTTTAGCCAATCTGAAATTGAATGAAATATGCTAATTGCAATGTTTAGATAACTAAATCAAATTAATTACGAGTATTGTGATTCAATCGCGTTTAGTAGATATGTAAATATTTGTTTATTACACAATTGAGAAAAAAAAACAAAATAGTCGTTTCAATCGATTTAACATGTCATGCACGACGTTCTCAACAAATTGCAAATTAATATAATTTATTATTTATTCAATTTTTTTTTTTTTTTTTTGTTAACTATTTTTATCAAAATTATTTCAGTTTTTTTTTTTTATAATATTTAAATATTCTAGTGACGCAAATGAAAATGCTAATGGGTTTACGGGTAGGTAAACCGCTTTTGCCATAATTGGAGCTTTGCTATAATTTATGCACCTACTGTCGGGTGCTGAATGTGTTAACTCATTCGATTGGCGTTCAGTAATTTACTCAAATCGAATTTATTACATAAAATTTCAAATGTCAATTTCTTTTTGCGTTGAATTTTAAATAATTCATATAAAAAACATAATTATTATATTTCTAATTATATAATACATATACGTATATATAAGCAATATGTATATATCCGTATATAATTTTAAACAATTAATTTATATAAAAGCAAGGATTGCAACAATGCTATGCAAAACTGTGCAAGAGTAATGAGTAATATATAAGAGTAATATACCAGTATATAGTATATTCTGCATTAATGGAGTTGGTAACAGCTAGCAGCTTTACTATTTTCTTTGGGTGCTCCACATTTCACATATATACTATATACAATAACCAGACAATTTTAAAACCCTGTTATTTTTAAAGTATGACATAATCTTTCTTTAACCCCTTGAATTTTTTTAAGCGAAGCAGCTAAAGAATTGTTAGGATGACTAATTATAAATAAATTATAAAAATCGAATATTTCCTAAAACTACTGATGATGAGTACTTGGCAATACTTCAAACATTGTTGTATGGTTAGCCAAAGTTTAATAAATTAACTAAAATTTTTGTTGTTGTCTTTTCATTTCAATTCAAATCTATCTAACTTTTAAATAGTTTAATTTCGTCATAAGGCCGTCACTTTCGACAAAGAAAAAATAAACATTTTGCTAAATGGTTTAGATACTCTAGCATTGATGCAATAGATTATGACATCAAAAGTATATCAAGATATATCAATTATATAGAAAATTTAAATTATTACATTTAATTTTAGTATGAAATAATATTTCCTAATATTTCTTATTTCCTAATATGCTTCAGACTGTATCTTGAGGGTCTTCTTATGAGTATAATTAGTAAGATGCTGTTAATGATGTTAAAAAATTAAAAACTAAATAAATAATTATGGAACGAAATAATTTATAAAAATTTGTGCATTTAAATTATTTTGTAAAGTTAATAACAACTTAAAATTTCGTACTTAATTTCATATTTTAAACAGATTCAATAAACTTCTAAAAACAAAAAAAGAACTTAAATCATGTATGAAGTCTTAGTAACTCTTGAAAAGTCCAAACAGGCATGCTACAATCAAAAAGACTAATCTATTTGTAAGGAAATAACGATATTGCATTTACAATAGGTTATGAATAGTGCAGAAGTGCTGACAACTTACAAACAGAATGCACAGTGTACCAGAGAGGAGTAGTCATAGGCTGAGTCAGAATATAATTGTGCAGAGTTGCATTAATGCCTCAAGCCTCATGCACTTATAGCAAATACCCTGATTAATAGAAATTAAGTAAAAAAATATTTGAACGAACTACAGGTCTATGGTAAATTAAACATTATCGTTTAAGTAAATAGCTTAGATAACGGTGTTTCTGTAGACTCTGTCATTAGGGTTAGGATGTATTAACATGCGTACTGTGAATTTGTTTTACTATAACTAAATGCATAACCCATTATCTAAGGATCTGGAATTTCAAAATTTTAGAGATTTCTGAGACTTAAATTAAATAATACTCACAGCATCTACTAAATTTTTCAAAAGTCTAGAAGTAGTATCACTTAAATATAAGGATATACAAAGGTACTCTTTATATCATGTTTCTACTGCAGCTATAACTACTTATGGCAATTAAATTAAATCTTAATTTTGGTCGTTTCCATTGGCACACGCTGATTTATGCACATAAAATAGTTAGTTTGTTTACATTTTACATATAAAATTTACGACAAAAATTGAAAAAATTTTGGTCATTTTCCTTGTGGAAAATTTATTTTAGGGTTGTATTCGACTTTTTTGCTTTAAATAAGCTAATTTATTGATAATGAGCTCATTTATATGAAAATGATACCCAAATGAGCAAAACTACCTAAATGAGGCAAGTGGAAACATTATATTAGATTATAATACACACATAACCAAAATGTGAATGAACTTTATTTAAATTTAAAACTTATGCGTACATATTTTAGAATAAATTGGTTCCTGATATTAATGACAAAAAAAAAGAGTAATATTTCTTTTGGTATATTATTATGTTTTTATATCATTTCATAAAAACAATATAAAATATCTGCCATTAGAAGTGTGTCGTAATATTTTTATATTTAATTGTTCAGAATAAAGTACACACTGCAGACTTTAAGTAGAGACCCACATTTTAGACACCTAAACCAAAATTTCGCAGTATTAAGTTCTACCCGAACCAATTATTTATTGCCTCTATTCTCTCCTTATACTTGATTAAAAAAAATGACAGTATCATTAAATGAACAACATTGTATTTAGTTAACCAATTTTAGGTGACGTCTAAAAAGATATACGAGTATATATCTTTTTCTTCATGAGCTAATAAATGTGTTTTAAATTATAACTTAATAGTTTATATCTCATATTTATTTTGTATAACTATGAGTGAAGAAAAAGTCGTTAAACTAATTAAGGAAATATTTATTATCTTTTCTTATCTTAGATTTATTATCTTTAAAATCTAACACTTCATATCTAACTAAACAATCTAATAAGTACTTTCAAGATTGTAGGGTATTCAAAATCGATGACGTCTGTTGAAAGTAAACATAACATTTACTTAAGGTATTTACAGCAAATTTGAATTCACACCATAAAAAAGCAAATCTTGAAAATGTAAGCAATTTATTTGCTAAAAAGCAAATATATTTTTGAACTTGGAAGCGCCATAAAATAAAATTAAACAATTTTATAAAAATAAAAGAAAACATGTGGTTTTTGAACAAAAACTAACAAAAAAAAGTACTATCGATAGAAAACATATGCTTAAATGTGAATATATTTTTTTTTCCAATACAATATATTTTGACTGTCTGAAACCATAAACGAAAAAAAAAACAAGATACATTAACAAGTACTATAGTACGAGTAAATATAAACAAAAACAAACATTTTGCATTTGAAAAGTTTCGAACTTCTGACCTATTAAAATTATTATGAGATAATTATGAAAGAAATATTTTTTTTTTGTATTTTATGACCGATTTTTAGGGTACATGTATTTAACAAATCATTTAAGTAGATTCAGCTATTTTGTGCAATTTTTTCTACTGCACTTACACGCCCATATAGGTGATTTCCCGAGATATCGAGATTTTAAATTGAAAACTTTGATCTGGTCATATAAATCACGAGGGAAGAATATCTACTAATAAATAACATCATTCTACATCAAATGGGTGTCTAAATTGAAATATCTTGAACTAACTTTGAACAAAAAATCATTATGGAACAAGAACCGCCCTTTGATCCGATAGGAGCGATAATTAAACACACATCTGTGTGTTTAGTATCATCAAGGAATTAAAAAAAAAAAAAATTGGAACGAGAACATAAGGGAGATGAAGATTACATTCAATTTAAAAATACATGCCCCATGGAGGTCTTTTAGGTACCTAAAACAAAATTGTGATATATTAACCAAGTTTATATAAATAAATAGATCAAGTTTAGTTTATGGCTGCGTAGCGTTTGACAAAGCAATTCAATTGCTTTATATAAACAATAATTATATCAATAAATAGTTCAATAAAAACTATTGAAAATGCCTTGGTATATAAAAAATTCAGATATACACAAAGATATAAAAGTAGAAAGCAATATAAAATATATTAAAAATGGAGCCATAAAGCTTTTCGATACAATGAATACTCAACAGAATACAGGTTAAATGCATTAAAAACTATGAATTCTTTTATTACCAAGGACAGATATCTCACAGTCTGATATCACAAAAGAGTTATTTACTATAGTTAATACAATCAAAATTATAAATAATTCTTTCCCAACCCAAGTAGTTACCCCTATAAGAGAGTAATAGCAGATAAAATATTTAGGATGGATGAAAACACAATAAGGCGAACACTAACTCTGGGGTAAAAACATAACAACACAAAGGAATGGTCATCGTCTTGATACCTAACCGCATTTGTCGCATTTGTGTGTTACCAAATGGACGTGTTCGGATAAATCAGAATCATATCTATTTTTTTTTTTTTGATAATGTATTTATTTATATATTAATAACTAGCGGACCCGACAGACTTCGTTCTGTCAAAAAGATTTGGAATGCGGCAGTTTTTTTGTTCCTACCTATTTTATAGTCGGGGCAAAAAAATCTCCTGAACAGAAAAGTCTCCCAGGTGTGTTGAATTGAATAGCAATAATTCGATTCGCATTGACCAAATTGGTCCAGGCGTTGTTGAGTTATGCGCTTACCAACTTCTTTTGCGATTCATTTTTATATATAAGATTATTATATTCCTATTAATCTATTTTATTTTTAAAATTCATTATTATTACATACTTAATATTTGTTTTATTTAAAATCCTCATAGGATGACAAACTAAGTTACACTAGTCTAATATCATTGAAGCCTGTCAATTTGATAAAGTGTGTAAAGGTGTTATAAATACATAGTTATAAACATTTTAAGTAAATTTTATAATACTTTACAATATATATATTATTTATAAAAAAATTAAATTCAAAATACGCCTCTTGCAAATCTAATATCTGACATTTGAATAAATTAGCAAAGCCCACACAATGCGAATATAAAATCGTTTGCGTCACAAACAGCAAATGTAGTCAATTTTTAGGCACTTAAGCAGTTAAAAATATTTAAAAATTGTTTTTAATTATGTTTATTTTTATTTTCAATTTTCATAAATGGTATGCAATTTCAACTTATAAATAGTCAATTGATGTACTTAAAAATTAATAAAAAATATATATAAAAGTAAAGAAAAATAATTGATAAATTTATTGGTGTTTTTTTTTAATATAGTTTTGAAAAATATTTTTTTAATTAATTGAAACATATATGATTTGCAATAACATATTTATTTTTATTTACTTAATATTATTATTATTATTATTATTTATTGTATCTTGTATTTAACACTTTTACTTATTTTTTGAAACAATTGCCTCGAGCGTAAACAGATAAAAATATTTTTGGTCATGAATTTTGTTCATATAAATTGATGATGTGAACTCAATTATTGTTTAAAATGAATATATATATATATATATATATATAAATGCAATAAATTAATTGTTTTCAATGTTTCAAACAATTAAGCGGCACTTTTAAAGACTCCGAAGGAAAGAGTGTGATATTTGTTAAATTTGTGGGCGTTACAGTAGCCAGAGGCATTTCACTAAAAACTTTCTTTGATGTGGAAAAAGCAGATACAGTACATTATAGATATATTGTAACAACACAATAATTGATGATATGTGAGAGTTTAATAAAGTTATATGAATTAGATAGCTGGAAGCGATTTTCGATTTAAAGTACTTTTAAGTCATTAAAAAATGAAATTAAGTGACTTTTAATTAATCAGCAATGTACTTATATATACTTTCTTATAAGGTACATTTTGAAAGGACATAATTATTATATAGTACAACGGACTTAGCTGATAAGTTGGTATTAAGGACTTGATTCGTTGGATTTTTATAATCAAGAATTAAATAGAAGAAACAGAGCAGTTTTCTTTTAGTTCTAAAGCATTGAGTGAATATAGGTTATCTCTAGCATTGTGTTCCTAAGTTACTATACATTTTAAGGAGCATATATCCTAAATATTGTCACTCTAAAAAATTATATAAAATCTCTCATTTGTGCTCAAAAGACAACTCACTAAATATAACTATATGGATCAACACGAAGTACTTTCTGCTATCTAGATATTATCACCTCCATTGATGCTAACCCTACAGATAATTCAAAGTACAGAGTCTAAAAATCACAACTTCGCTTTATAAACTGATGTATGGTATGCGAATAACCCCCCAAGACCCAATATTTCCAACTATGTAAACTCAATTCTACTCTCTCTTATTGAACGGATATATTGCAAATCTACTCAAATATAAACTGTAAAATAAATGGGTTTGTCAAACGCTGCCTACGTTATATATTATAAAACACAGGCAAGTCTATAAGCATATCAACTGAAAAATTCTACGAATACAAAATCAACAGAACATCAACACTCAAACTAAAATAAGAAATTCACTAAATCACAGATCAAGAAAATTTTATGATGAAATATGCCAATGACCCCTCAAGGTAACAAGCGATGCGGTAGACCGAAAATTACAAAAAGGTGACTTAATAAGTCCCCAAGATTATTTAACAAACAACTAGAAATACAACTAGAAATAGTTAAGAATAGTTAGAAAAGTCTATTATTAAAGTTCTACGCTCCTGATAAAATACATACACATATTTTTGTTACTGAAAAATGCATATTATGCAATATATATTATTTACTAGTATCTAGTATTATTTATTAGATTGCATATTTGATTGTTATTGGAACAATCAAATACTAATTGTTTGATATTTACTAATATCTAATATTATTTATTATATACTAATAAATACCAAACAACTAGTATTTGGTTAGTATTTGTTACCGAGGAGTACCACAGCTAAAATCTCTTGGCAAATGCCTCAAATGTTGGGATTTAAATAATAATTATTTACTATTAATGATTAAAATAATATGCAAGCTACATAAAATCTTCATTTGAGTTAGTAGCCAATTTGCTCCAATCCGCGCAAAGGTCTGAGAATTCCCTACCTAGAATGGCCCTGTAATGTGAAGTCTAAAAGACTATGCGGCAAGGTAAATTTTACAAACAAAGAAGATTAAGAGATGGTCGGGTAGGATAGGCTCCAATAATTTGGTAAAATACATAATGTATTTAAAAATTTTCCATTAATTTGTTTGTAAAAATTATCAATCATGTTTTTTCAGTAAACAATTCGATTTTAAATATTAAAAACCATAAACATATTCTTTACGACCAACCGGTGATTTACGGTTTAGGTCTGGAGAAAAATACTAGGCAGAAAGATTCTATCATAGTCTAATATTAAAGATATTAGGGTATCGTGGTCAATACCCTATAATTGTTAAATTTATTCTCTTCTGCATACATTTATTAAGTTAAACATATGAAAATTAGTGTAATAGATGCATATAGCATTTCCTTACAACAGTAGTAGGAATGATATATAATATATGCGTCACTCGTTTTTCCAAATTTTATTCTTGAGCCTGCGGGTTTTTGTGTCATGGTTTTTTCAGTGTACTGTATTGAATAAATTTCAGATAAAACTTTATTGGTCAGTATAGTACAGTGCTTTGGAATTTCTGTATATTTTTGATAACTGACTAAGATATATTTAATTCTAAAAATAAATTATGGAAACATTAATACATTTGCTATTAAAATATCAATTGACATTTTAGGAAAGTTATGTAGCAGTTCCATGGTGCTTTAAAAATTACTCCATTTATGAAAATATATGCGTAAGTCTTTGTGAGAAGACTCACTCACAACCTAACTCCATCTTAACATCTAACCTAACTCCAAAAATACCAAAAATGCATAACTAATATAGATCAAAATTTTGCCTAGAAGTTTTTGAAATGTAGTAATCCAAGGTGGAATTAATCCAGATCTGGTTTAAAATTATATTATAGTTTGTATATAAGAAATGACATGAAGTAAAATATATTTCTTTGAATAATTACATACTTTGTTTAAGATTAATGCTTGATGACCGGTTTCTAATTATGAAAGGTTCATAGAACAGAAGTACATACATAGGTCATAGTAAATTATATTTGTAACAATAATAATATATAAATTGTTTCTTGAGCTTTTTACGCTTTATAGAAAACAAACAAATTTCTATTAATTTGAGTAATAATATTCATCATATTAGTATATATAGTATACATTTGTATATAAAAAAAACACATACAAAGAGTTTTGGGTAAACAACTGAGATTAAAAGCACGACGTAGTGGAACAACGTGATTAAGAAATTATTTGGCGAGACTTCTTCAAAATATTTACCAAAAAATATATGACGAACGTAAAAGCCCCTCTAGTCGTTGACATAAATATTTTGCACTAATAATATTAACAAGTTCTATGACAAAGGTATTTAATTTTTGATGAATATAAACATTTTTAAAATTGCCAAGGTAGACAAAATAAATATATATGTCAATAATTTACTTTGAATAAATAATTTTTTGAATTATATTATTTAATTAATTTTTTAGCCTAAGTTTTTATATATATTTTTTGACAGATTTTAAATAATAATTTTAAGAAATTATTAGTAATAATTTTAGTATTTTTGAAATTAAAACTAATTTTAATTACAACTCATAGAAAGATAGATTGTTTCTATTAAAAATTAATTTCGTTTTTTATATGTTATCGCCTAACATTTATTATAAAAGTATAAATAATAGCTTTAGTATTATTGAGATTAAAATTATTTTTAGCAACCACTAACATTGGAAGATTGAATAATCATCTATCGAAGTTAGAAATTTAATACAATTCAGACTGCAAATACTGTAGAGAAGAGAGAGAAACTGCACACCATGTACTTGGGGAGTGCCTGGCACTAATGTACATGCGGAAGAAACACCTAGGAGGGTATTTTATAGATCATAAGGATTCAAGACTAGGAAAGATAAGCTCTCTACTGTCTTTCATTAAAGAAATCGGACTTGGAGAAACACTCTAAGATTCATAATAGATCTTTGAGGTCGCAGTGCACGATCCCTTCTTTTAATTATAACATAATAATAATAACATTGGAAGAAAAAAGTTTTCTTTACAAATAAATCTTCCTTATCAGATGATAATTTCAGTATTATTGAGAATCTCTCAAACTTTCTTCTTTAGATATGAGAAACAACGACTTATTTTTTGTTTTATGGTTTAAGTAAATTTCGAAGGTTGTACTAAGCATTTAAATTATTGAAAAATCAAGAAAAATTTATTGAAATTAAAAATACTCTCAATAAAAACTGATACACTCAAAAAATAAATTGTTTGATTTTAACAGATTTTAACTAAATCTCAGGTCAAAATATTCTTACTCGACGGTTCTTACTGACCGTCGATTATAGGTTATATTTCATATCTTCTTTACCACATGAGCTAAAATTTTTCTAACAAAATGATCAGGTTAATTTAACTAGTATCTGGTTGGAGATACTTTTCTGGGTATAAGAAAATAAGAAAAATTAAAAATGAAAAATTTCATCCATTAAAAATAAATTCTCGAATTTTCTTTTTATATGCTTTCCTTAAACATTTAGTATAAAAAGTTATAATTAATAACTTCCACTTTTTTTTTTGATATTGACACTACTTCAAGCAAAAACTGATACTTCCATTTGAGTTGCGGATTATTTTATCATTAATTAGCGGAAATTAGCAAACAAGTTTAAATGCTCGATACAGACAAAAAAATTAACATAACCACTTTATTATAGCCAAAACATTTTTATATATGCAGATAAGATTTTTAGGGTATATAAATATTATAAAAATAATAAAAACCGACAGAAATTGCACAAAAATTCATAAATTCATAAAACAAAAAAAAAAGAATATATTAATAAAAAATATATACAAAATTATTACCGCCAGTTTATCCTTTATGGAAAAACACCATGAAAATTACATCATAAATTAGAGTTTCAGTTAAAAAATTTCACTGAATATTTTGTGCATTTTGCATGTTAATTTCACTTTTTAAATATTTTAATACAAAATTTTTTTTTATCAATTCTTTTCGATATTTACAATGAAAGTAGCAAAATGACAGCAAAACTTTTCACACTGTCAAATGTAAATTTTGTTAATTTCGTTTCTTTTATTTTCGCTTTTTTCCTTTATTTTGTAAAAACACTTGCGTCTGCTTTTTTTCACATACTAAAACCGTAATAAGTCCAAATTAATGAGCCGAAAAAAAGTAAAAGCCACGAAAGTATCTCAAGAATGAAAGTATCTGCGTGTCCGAATTCGAAAAGAAGCAACCGTACGCGTACGCCGTGCAAGCTAAACTGAAGTGACAGCTTTTGGGAAGCGCACTGAAACCGTAGATATTCCAGCGAACCAGCGAACCGTAACATAACAGACCGCAGCCGCAAAAATATATAAACTTTGTAATCAAATAAAAATCCAAAAAGAAGTACGAGCGAGTATAAATGAATTAATACAACAAAATAACACAGAATGAAATAAGATACTGAATAAAAAATTGTGCTATTTTTTTTTATTTGCTTTTTTATTTGATTATTTGATTATTTTTCGTTGAACGTACTAGAAATTTATATTCAAAACATTATGTGTAAAATCAGAAACGCACGCGTACTTTTAACCACGAGATACAAGATACGCTTTAAGCGTTCCGGTATCTGCGATTCACTCGTACAAATTCACTTCGCACAATAGAATGAAAATATTTATACCACAAAAGCAATGCATAAAAGTGTGTTGAGAGCCGCTACGAACTTAACTCAAAACATACTGACTGGATACTTACTCAGATCAAGCAAGATTTGAGTCTGTGCTGAGTTATAGCTCAGTATAAGCAGTGCTCAGTTGTGAAGAATAATTCAATGAATACTGCCATAAAATAAAAATTTACTCAACTCTATCTCAAGTCTGAAAAATTTTATAAAATTGTTTAGTTTGATCGATTGTAGCGCCGCTTTCGAATTTAGGTGCTGTGAATACTTAAACAGCGGCACACTTACCGCAACCATGTTTCCTTTAAATTATTCGGAAACATGGTTGTATTTGTTAAGTGAAAATATACGTTGCCCGCATACGAAAAGAAAATTTATTGTTTTTTTTTTTAATTACAAACTACTTCAAGTTTATTTTTCATTATTTTTCATTTTTTCTTGTTTTGCATCAACAGTTTGCCAATTTCATTTTAGGTTCAATTTTTGCTTTCTTCCCAAAGTATTTATCACTTCTGCATGCGCTACAGTTTTGAACAGCCCAATCGGTTAGTTTAAACAGTTAAGAATTAATTTTTTTTATCGAAAGAATAAAATGGACTTATGGACTTAAAAATGTTTGGGTTTCATGCTATTCTCTCAAAATGAAATAAAGAAACACAACCATTCTGCGGTCCTTCGTGGAGCTTTTTCAAACTTAAAACTAATGAATAGCTGGAAAGAGCAGCTCAGAATGATTGGGATAATACAATTACCTACAGACAAGCAAAAGAATCCATACCGTTTCGATCAAAAGCCAGAACTAGGGAGCTACTTATGCTGAACAGAAATGGCATCCGACTTGTCACAGGTTTTCTAACTGGACACTGCTGAGTTAAGAAACATTTATTGAATCTAGGTATTACTGGAGACGATAGCTGTAGACTTTGTTACGAAGAAGAGGAAACAGCAGAACACATATTGTGTCACTGTGATAGTCTTGCAAGTCTCAGACTTCGCTACTTATCCATTGCCTATCCGCTTATAACGGAATTAGGCAACATCTCTCCAAAGGACATACTGGCAGTCTTAACTGCTATTCGTCTATGGAACTGAAGCGGGTATGTCACAATAATCCTCGAGGATGCAGTGACGCGGTGACTACTTCCCAACCCTTCTTTTGGAAAAAAAAAAAAAACCAAATGTTAAAGAAAAAGGGACCCCAAAAGCTTTAGCCTGGTTCTGGAAAAGCCAAAACATAGACACAACAGGTGTTTTGGTGTTTTTTCGTAGTTAAAAAACTTATTTAATTGACTTATTTAATTTCGATTTAAATGACATTAGGAATGAATTGTAATTTTTATTAACTGGCTTAAGGATATTAACTTTACCCTACCTTACCGAAGGAGGAAAGAATGGATCCCTTATAAACCCAATCTTTGCCAAAAACGGTGAATGTTTATGACAAACATTAATCATTTTTATATATTATTTTTAATAATTTCTATAAACTAAAATTATAGCGCATCTGATGAAGTCATCCTTACTGAACAATGCACATTTAATTATCTTTTTTCAATTAATTAAAAATGGTTTGGGTTTTGTGTATAAAAGTATTTATTATTTCAATGTTCGTTTGTTTGTTTAAGAGTTTAGATAGTTTTCGTATTTATAACGATTCATTAAGTTCTTAACAGTCAAAACAAATTGAATGTTTGCATTTCATTATAGAACCGAAAAATTTCTTTAAAAAATAAATTTTTAATAAATTTCTGACTGAACTGAAATTGCTGATTTACGCTAAATGCTTGTAGTGAAGATGTTATGTGATTAATTGCAATACGTCAATTAAATATTTTCAAAAAGCCAGAACAATCGGAAATTGTTCAGCAAAAAATAATTGATAAATAAAAAAAAATTTTTAAATTTTTATTATTTTTATGGAAGATTTATGTTCTTTATATTTTGATGAATTTTTTAATTCTATTAATAAATTTTATTGCTTAAATATTATGAATTTTTCAAATAATTTTCGGAAATTAAGACATAAATTAGAAATAATAAGAAAAATATTTTTTAATTAAAATTTCGAATATTTTTTAAGAATTTTATAAAATTAACTGGATGAGTCATTAATATTGTAAACAGTTTTTTTTGGGCTTAAAACGGGATAAATTTTATATATTGGTACGCCAGTATTTTCAACCAGTTTTATGTTTATTTAGAAAGGCTAATCTATAGCTAGATAAATAGACCAGCACTACTTTATGGCTGTGTCGCGTATAGCAAAGCTGCCGACTCTACTATCCAAAAGCTACAAGTTATTCAAAGTCAGGCTTTCCGAAGGCTCTTCAAAATGCCAAGGTATATCCGCATGAATGACATTCTAAGAGACCTTAGAATAGATCCGGGCAGGAAATACATATGGGACAGAACTCTGAAGCTATATGCGAAAACTGATAGGATGCCCTATTTAGCACTGTCTAGTCTCAGAGTAATCACTAACCGCACGGGGCGGTACGCAGATCTGAGATCAATCATTTAATAATAAGGAAGATTATGAAAAATACTCAAATTAGTCAAACCCCCCAGCCATCATAGAGTGAAAGTGCCCAGATGCACTAACTCGAAAAAGGCTCAACATAATAATCTATTTTTATACAACTGTAAAAGTATCAGGATGTTTTTATTCCTGCAATTTTAGTAATTATTCGTAAATAATTCCTTTATTTACAAATAAGTAAGTATAAAAAATAATTCTAAAATAACTGACGATGGTTGTTTGGTAATACTGAAAACAGCAGTATGGTCAGTCAAAAATTTTATTCATCAAAAAAATAATGAAAAAAATGTTTGTTGTTGCAATTCACTACTGCTCGATAAGAACCTGTCTATTGAAAACAATAGTTTATGTTAAGAATTTAGTTTCTTTCATCAAAACGGATATTGGAAATCAATTTAATAAGAATGTTTTATGTAATGTACTGAAAAAATATAATTAAGAGATCATTCTACTTTCTACAAAATAATCTTCAATTTGAGCTACATAATCTTGTTTGTAAATATTTACTGATCACTACTAAATCATTTACAGTACTCTTTCCGCAAGTAAAAATACAATATTAGTTTAAAAAATTCAATTGAAAAACAAATCACAAGATACACCAAGAAGTTACGGTTACCGATGCAGATTAACTAGAAAAAAATGTATCGTTTAAATTAGTTCAACATTTGGTGATGAAACCCCACATCCAGCGACTGTCAAACGCTGGTTCAATGAGTTCAAGCGTGATTGGCATTTTCTCCACCGGAAGAAATACATTCAATTTTACATATACATTAAGACCGAAAAGTTTTCGGAAATTCTCATTTAAAATTCGCGCGCTGTATATTTTTCGATATTTTAAGTTTATGTAGTTTGGCAGCAATTAAGGACAATTAATATGACAAAAATGAGCGCGATCTGTCAGACAGTTCGTTTACGGCAGCTGTTGAAACCAGTTCACCTCAGTAGTGCGTTGCGAAAAAAACAATGGAAAAAAATATTGGACAAAGAGTTTGCATCAAATTTTGTGTTTCGAACGAAATTTCGTGTGCAGAATCGTTGCGAATGCTACAAAAGGCTTATGGGGAATCAGTTTTATCGAAAACTCAAGTTTATGAGTGGTACAAAGCCTTTCAGGACGGTCGTACGACCGTCGAAGACATTTCGCAACGCACTACTGAGGGGAACTGGTTTCAACAGCTGCCGTAAACGAACTGTCTGACAGATCGCGCTCATTTTTGGCATAGTAATTAAGGACAGTGCTGCCAAACTACATAAACTTAAAATATCGAAAAATATACAGCGCGCGAATTTTAAATGAGAATTTCCGAAAACTTTTCAGTCTTAATGTATATTTATTTGTAAAATATATTTAATCCCGTTATATTCCGCAGAAATTGACAATCGCTCGAAAGAAGGCGAATGGTGACTACTGTAAGGAAATGCTAAAAAATACGACCGAAGTAGAGCAAAACGCCTATAAGCCCGTAATAAAACAGCAATCCACTGTTTGGATCTTGCAAAGTATGCAGAGCCCGACAAAAGATGTCCGCGGACAAAACAAATTCAAGCATATGATCGCATATTTTTTCAGAAAAAGCAGTCATGTCGGAATAACGTAAAACTGTCAATTCTAAGTTATACACAACTACTTGTTTGCCGGAAATCTTCGGATAATTGAGGAAAATCAACCGTCAAAGGACAATGCCATGACAATGCGAGTTTCCACACATCAGTTTTAACAAAAATGTTTTTGAGCACTCAATTTTGCATCCAATATCTACTTCTTGCTCCCAAACATCAAGAAAAAAATACTTGACGAGCGGTTTTCTACGCCCAAACGAATCACTGAAGCAATCAAAATCCTGGTTTCGAAAATTGGTTCAATTGAATGTAAGAATGTATTGATCATCGTAAAGAATACTTTGAAAAACAATAAAAGCTTTTTCACTATTAAACCACTGTGTTTTCGTTGTTAAGTTAAAAACCTAAAAGGATTCCTCTTATATTGAGACTTATATTATAGACCATTCTAAATATATGGAGAATAACAAAAGAAGTGACAAGCAAGTTTGCCATATGCGACGAAAAAGTTATTCAAAGCATACTTATGGTAGTTTAGGAAGAAGGTATTGATAGAGTATGGCATAATTGTGAGTAGGACGAATCAGGCAATAGGTCATAGACAGAATGTTGGAGAGATAATATCATGACATGTTTAACGTTAGCAGTATGAGGTAGCATTGAGCATATAATCAGAATATGCATTAAAACTAATCAGTGGAAGATACTTAAATATGAAAAAAAAGAAAGAGAGGATACAACGATGTTGATAGAGATTTGAGAATACTCTTCTTAAAAAGTATCCGGCATTAAAACTTTAAAAGATTCGCGCAAAAGATACTGCCATAACTTTTTTCTATGAGTTAGTAATATTTGCAATTGTTTATATAATTTTTGATGTTATTTATTAAATTTGTTTTATTTTATTATTATTTTTTAGTGGAACAAATTTTATATATAATTTTTATTTCTTATTTTTTTATTAATTTATTTTTTAAGTACTTTTCAAATAGTTGAAATTATTCTAGTGTTAAATAACAGTTGACAGTCAATGTAAGAGTCATTGAATGGATATTATGCAATGATGACAGAGCTGCCGGCAAATTGTTTATTATAAAATAAACCACAAAAGTATTAAATAATATTACAAAAACCATTTAAGTCATAACATATTTTGTTAAAATGTTAAAACGAGAATGAAATTTTTTTTTATTAATCGCATGGAGTTCTTAATGAAAATAACAACTGACAACCACAACAGATGCATTTTCATGTAATACAAGTAAGCGTAAATATTTTTTCCGCATAAGTTGCCACATTAAAAAGTGATTATGACATAAAAACTCAATTTGTAATATAATATATTACAAAATAAAATTTTTTTAAAAAATCTTCAGACATTGAAAATGGATTCAAGTTCAAATAATATTAATAAAATTTCAAATGATTTAAAATAATAAAAATTTTGTTGTTCCAATTCACTACTGTACGAAACCTTACTTTAAAATTTTTTTCAAAAGTTTGATTGAATTCATTACTTCTATAACTAATGAAAATTATTATTATTATTTAAATGAAATAAAATAATTAAAATAATACCAATAAAAACAGTAGCATCAATCAATAAAAGAAAAATACAATATTTATAGTTGAAATAAAATAAATTGAACTTCTCACTCACTTGAACTTTAAACAAATTTTACATTATTCCTAATGTCCAATTCTATTTTTAAATATTCTTAAAAACGATGTTTGAAAGATAATTATAGAATATTTTTAAAGTTTTTTACTTTTCATTTTTCTTAACACAATCTTTCCATCTTACCTCAAGACAGTTTTTCCAACTTCTATCTTTTTGATATATATATCAAGTTATAGTAAGTTTTTAATTTCAATTTACGGCATATTTAACATTTTCGTTTAAATAATCTTTATTCTTGAAAACTTACAACTTTGGTTTCAAAAAGTAGTTATAAGGGTTCACAGCTTTTAAATGATGGGGATGATCAATCAATTCCACTGACGAAGTAAAAATTTGGTTCAGATGAGGGAATGAGAGCATAAAACTCTTCCATATGGTTTGTTCGTTTAATACGATCGGTTTTTGGCAACATTAATATCAGCATTTATCCAAATTGACTGGAACTGTTCTTAATAAAATCTATTTTTGAGAGATTTCGAACAGTAGTGAACTACAACAACAATTTTATTTTAATTAATTGAATTTTTGGCTGACAATACAGCTATTTCGAATATTGCCAAATACTCATCATCAATAGTCTTGGAATTATTTCTTGTATTTAATTATACGTAAATAATATCCTTTACCTCTCCATTAATATGCATTAACTTCTATTAAGTACATATACATTTTCTCTGATAGGAGCTTAACACTCCTAGCTTGAGTGACTTCAAAACTATAGTGGGAATGCCTTTAACATCTTGCTGAAAAGAACAGCGGATTTGAGGGAAACGATAACGCCAATTCACCATTCTGTGGTTCTTCATTGAGCTTTTTCAAACTTAAAATTAATTAATGACTGGAAAGAGGAAATCAGACTGATTAGAATAATGCTATTGCCTGCAGACAAGCTAAAGAATTTATGTCGAATCGATTAAAAGAAAGAACTATGGAGCTACTAATGTTGAACAGAAAAGGTAGAGTCAAAAAGTATCTATCGGAACTAGGTATTACAAGAGATGATAGCTGCAGATCTTGTCACGAAGAAGAGGAAACAGCAGAAAACATTCTTTGACACTGTGAAAATCTCGCCAGATTGAGACTTCGGTACTTATCAACTGCCTATTTCCAAAGAAAATAATGGCATTTTTAACTGCTACTCACCTATGGAACCAAGGAGATTTGTCGAAATCTATCTATCTATATATCTATATTTAAGTACTAGTGTTAACCATAAATTCAAATTAAAAACTTTTAAAATTTATTATTCATTTTTTTATTTATATTATTAAATATGATTTACTTTATTTAATATTTTATTTTTTATTTTAATTTATTAATTTTAAATACTATTTTTTATTAAATGTATTAATTTTTTATTTAAATTATTTATATATTATGATTTAGATTGATCGTGAAATTTTATTTCAAAACCAAAATTTACTAAATGATATTATATTTAATAAATAATATATGACAAAACAAATTTTTTTTAACTTTTAAAGTCTCTGTAAATTAAAGGATCGCTTTGGACACTATCCGTGCGTTGAATATATAAATTCCCTATGATATAACTACCTAATATACATCAACATTACTTATTCCCATCAATGTTTTCTTAATCATGATATATTGTTCTTCAGACCCTTAAATTATTTTGATTAAAAATTAATCAGCAAGTCTCCATCAAGGATAAAAATGCAATTATTTTTCATTTCTACTCAATTTCTTAAAATAAAATGCAATGAAACAGCATTTTTCTTCTCAAAGCGTTTAAAGACAATGGAGGTCTGATCTTACTGATCTGTGTTTATGTTCCATAGCACTTTGGACTTGGGCGGGCATTCATTTGAAGTTGTTAACTTGCTGATAAGCACGACAACAACAACAACAATAAGTAAACTCAAATTGAAATTGAAATTCACTCGGACGTTAATCTACGCAATGACGTCAAACATTTTATTAACAATTTTTTATATATAATTTTTTTTTGCTGTGTTTTGTGTTTGTTTAATATTCATAGAATTTATATGAAATCTTTTGAATTGTTTTGAATTCCACAGTAGCAACAAAAAGCAATTCCAATGCTGACGAAGTGACAATAAAATTGAATTATGCGAATATCAACATTTTTCAATTTAATTTGTTGAGCTGAATTAGCAAGAAAAATACGTCAAATTCAAAGAATTGATGAGTTCAAATATTCAACAAAAATTTGTAGTCGCAGCTTTGTGCGGTTTTAGGAAATCAAATTGCTTATGCATTTCGAAAAATTCCAAAATACCAGAAACTTAAATGAGTGTTTATTATACTTCCATTAGCTACAATAACAATGTGATATAATTTAATTAGCGGAAAATTTTTTCTAAAATAAATGGAAATCTTAAATATATTAGTATATACGTTTAAGATATTTAAAGATTTGATTGTTTGATACTTCATATCAAGAAATGTTACTTCTGAAAGTAACACTACTAAAATCTATTAAATAAAGATTTGCCGGAGTTTGAACACTTCTGACTTGAAATTATTGAGGAGTTTCTAAAAGTTACTCAGTTTAAAACTCCAAGTATATATAGTCATGATATCGAAATCAAATCTCATCAATTAATAATATCAATAAAACTTCGTTTTGTTTAAGTAAAATAATAATCGATCTTGAGGGTCACAGTAGACGCTCACAAATTAGAAGTACTTGGTTTTTCGGGTTGTTCCAATTGGCGAAAAGTTCTAATTTCTGGACATTTTTATTTCTAGAAAATATGATCAAAAAATATAAAAACTTTATTTTACAGTTAAAATCAATCTTTATTAAACATTATTGTTTAAAATATTCAGTAATTTTGTTTCCTTTTTAGGTTTAATCAAATTTATTACAATGATATCGTTACGGAAACGATATCACTAATTTGTTAAGGTATTGACACCTTCAATCGCTTCAGAATGAGACACATTTAATGTGGGATTGGGAAGACGCTAGCAATGAGGCGTTAGGGCAGTACTATCTTAAGAAGTAGAATCCGATTTACTACTTTATTTCGCAAGCCGTATACTGAGTAATACGAAGACTAGATACTCTACAAGTGAAAAACATTTCGAAACTATTATATGTGATATATACGAGTATTAAACCACTTTACACTCATATTTAATTAAAATTTGTAAACAAAATATTGAGTGTATCTATTTGCAAAATAAAGTATCCATTTTTACTTATTTTTTATGTGTTTAGCGGTTATATCCAAAATATAACCGGTGCTTATGACAAAGAAAGAGATGGCTCAAATTAATTTAGATTGCAAAATAATAATGAAGTTTTAAATAAGAAACCATATTTCAGCCTCTAGAAATATGTTATAACCCAAAAATATTTTTACTATAGTATAAAAATACATTAAAAATTAACGTTGGACCACTCCAGCAAAGTTGGGTTTATAATACAAAAAACAGCAACTTTTCAATACAACTTTTCAATTTACGCTTTTACAGGCTGTTATTATCAATATATGCTTCTGGAATTAATAAATCAAACTCCTTTTCAACAATATAACAATGAGCTAAAATGGATGAAAATGACTTTTATCACAACGGTATCACAACGGGATATTATTTGAGGTCAAAACGGCGTTCGTGCGCAAGTCCGCCATTCTAACTCAACCCAATCAAACCCAACCTAACCTAATGTAATTCCTAGGTTATTATTTTGTTAAGGTACTAAGCACTATGACCTAAAAATTTATTTCTGTCAATTCATGGACTCAAATTATTTTTCTGAGTCTGATTTTTTTCATAAATTGTAACATTGAACCTATTTTACCGAGTTTTATTTCTGTATCCGATATAAGATGGCCATATCTATTTTTTTTCGTTTATCATCATCAGGTAAATTGTCAGTAGGTACATTGAGTACTCTTTCTATTTATATACACTAACAAGCCCAGAAAAAAAAGGGTTATTTTTTATCATTACGATAAATAATATAGAAAACTGTTGAGTGTATCGACACACGATAATAATATGCCTATATTGAATATATGTAAAATAATTAATATGTTAAAGAAAATTATAGTAATCTTTTTATTTTTAATGAAATCTTCAGCTATAGGTACATAAGATATTCATACATACAGCACTGGTATGCTTTATACCAGTGCTGTTCATATTATTCGAATTTTTTTTAAAACCGAAGTTCTTCGATTATTCGAATAACCGGATTTCAACGAAGTCTTCGAAGTTGGAAATAATTCCGGATACTATTCGAATATTTCGAACAGCACTACTTTATACCAAACTATACAAAGCAATTGTGGATGTTTCATATATATGTTATTTAACTTTGCGAATAGCAAACAAACGAATACATTTCGAATGGAATGAATGATTGCGTCACGTAAATGTCACGTGAAACGAATTATTTGAACATGAATTAAGTGACTTGAAAGTTGAATGAATATCTAAAGATCCATAATTAAAGTGACTATATGTCCCATTTTGAACGGAACTGTCCCCTTTTCAAACTATCTATCCTGTTGTTGCGACAGAAAATGGAATCGTCCAATTTTCAGAAAGACTTTTATGATCCATTCAAGTAATCTAATGTACAATGTAATATAATGCTGTCAAGGCCTCTTTAATAACTAGAAAACTAATTTTTAAATATTAACTCGTAAATATTGTTTCACTTTAATTTTGTTTTAATGTTAAAATAAAATTTTTTAATTATATTTGCGATTGATTACTTAAATTTTAAGTAGAAAAATATAAATTAAACTTTATTAAAGACAATTTCGAATTGTTTTTCCTACAATTATAACCTAACATTTGCTCTTTTTTTGAAAGAAAATCTAGGAATTATATATAACATATTAAACCAATTAATAATATAAAATTTTTTAAATTGAATATATTTTATATTCGATTATTGGAAACAAAAACTCATGTGGTGTTTTTGTTGTATAATACATAATTTCTTCTTCGGTGGAAGAACACATTTAACCCAACCTTGGTGAATCACACTCTTATCATTCATTCACGTGAATATTTCCATGTAAGACCATAGATAACACTTTTAACAAAAACAGTCGAAGTAAGTTTTATAAAGTGAATGTAAATAATTCAGACACATTAATTCAATAACATACATTAATGACTGACATTTATCGACATACGTGACATCACAGTTTTCATACTAATTTTGATTTCTTTCTCCGACACACAATCGCAAGTGCATAATAAAACAGATATAAAAAAGTTTATTTATATATTGTATAGCTGTTTTAATATAAATATTTACCTTTTTTTATTTCTGTTCTATATTGATTAACGAAATTAACAATATAATTTAGATAAACTAAAATCATTAACAATTCATAATATTAAGAACTTAAATAAATATCTATATATAAAAAAGGCACTATTCCGATTGTTCAAGTATATCAGATGTTTTTATATTGACCTGACAGGCACTTTTTCTGTTGACCGAGCTTACTTCTCGGGATATTAAGGCTCACTCAATAATAAAATAGTACGAACATACAAACGATGAGAATAACACAACACAGAAAGAAAGCGAAATGCAGAGAAGAATGGAGGCGTATTGTAGATGAGACAATGGTCCATCCTGGACTCTGATCCCAAAATGATGATGAATAAAATAGTGGTTTTTAATATTAATTACGTTCCAAAAAATTGCACCCACCATCTAGTATTAACTGGTGGTATATGCAGTTCTCCAACTGATTATACAAATATGGGTCAAATATACAGTAGCCTTAATTATATTATTAATTAAGGCTTGATATATTAATATATTGAACTTGCATTGACATATACAATATTGGTATTGTCCCGAAAGAATAAATGCCCGATTAGTCGAAATTGTACCGAAAGCACCAATCAGCTCAAAATAAATGCTGAATATAGAAAAGGAAACTCATTCTACATCAGTTCTATAGGTATATAAATGAAAGCATTAGTAAAAAGCGACTACCTTGGCAAACGTCAGTAAGTTAAGTAGTGCCAGTGTGTTGCGAAGTCAGAATGGTTGCAACTAATTTTACTTAGCGAAATATAGAGAAAATCGACAGATATTCAGAATTGTAAAGCCGACACAACTTTTATTTTCTTTAATTAGATACATTATATACCATAATACGATTTATATTTTTAAGTGGAATAAACAAATATTCTTACGTTAACAATCTTACATAAATATTTAAACGATCACTTTAAACAAAATCTTAATTTCAGTAAGGCTTTTATTAATATTACTTTTATTTAAATATTTTCTAACTATATATTAATATTTATATTAGTATTGTAACTTTCTGAGATCAAATTTATTAATGCTCATCAAAAAACTTTTAAAAATTTCTTGCGCCATCTGTTGCTCAGCAGTAGGAGAAATTTATTGTCGATCTCTAAGCACAGACACAAACCAAAGCTCATTGCAGATCAACAAAAATGCTTCGCGTGTAGGAAAGAATTTTATATAAGTAAAATAAAAATAGTATTTAATTAAAATTTGACCAAATGCTTTATTTTTTATCTCATTATTAATTAAATTCTGTATTTATTTATTTTGATCGTTTATTTATATATTTAAGTTATTATTTTGTTATTATTATATATTAGTATTTTATTATTATTATATATTATTATTTTATTGTTATTATATATTATTATTTTGTTATTATTATTGAAAATAGCGTATTTAAAAAATAAATAAGATTAATAATAATGTGTATATAGGCAATTTTCACATAATGCAATGCGGAAAATGTGTCTTTTGTGTAGGAATTTAATCCAACTCAGACTGCAGAGAAGAAAGAGAAACTGCATATCATGTGCTTGGGGAGTGGCCGGCACTGATGCATAAGCCGAGGAAAGAACTAGAAGGATATCTCATAGATCATAAGGATTCAAGACTAGGAAAGATAGGCTTTATATTGTTTTTCATTAAAGAAATCGGACTTAGAGAAACACACTAATCCGACTAAGTGGCACAATAGATCTTTTAGGACGCAGTGCACTACTCCTTTTCTTATTATTGTGAATAGAATGTAGTAACAAACGGGGTATTGAATTTCTACAAACCGATGCGCAGCGATCATGAAAAAACCTTTTTCTGCTGTTAATCGAACCTAACCGATTTTAACTAAACAGAAGTACATCCTCCGCACAAAATCCAAAATGTCATAAATAAATAAATGTCATATCTAAATTATTTCCTGCAGGGATTTTTTTACATCAAGTTAAAATACATATGGAATGCAAGGCAACCATGAAAGTTATTTTATAATGCAAAGAGAATCTAGACTATCTTTACCGACTATAACTCGATAAGGATCACTTATAAACCACTTAAAACTTGGTAAGGATATCACTTATAAAGGATCTTTACCTATTATTATATGAATAGGAACTTTGGGCTCAGTAATCTCCGAGCAGTCACAAAAAATGTAAGCAGAACTCTCACAATAAATGAATAATGCCAATTCTTGATGGAAAAATATTTATAGAATTCGTATATTTTATTTGGAATACATCCCCACGCCTGCGAGCAGAAGCTAGTGATATTCTATATATTAAACTTTAGTTTCAAACTTCATTCATATATGTATTACAACATATTTTTTTATATACAAATAGTAAATAAAAGTGCCAAAATAAAGCATAAAATTGCTCCTAAGTATTATTACAATTATGTATTTGTAGATGAGTTGACAAAATAATTTCTTAAATCAATTTAAAAAAACTGTTGGACTATAAGTCGATAGTCTTTCAAAAAAAAATCAAAAACGATAACACGATTTGCGAATTTAGATTGGATTCATGTGTTTGTGTGATCGAAAAGTCTCGAGAGTCTTGAGATCAAGAGTCTTGAAAATTTATTCATTGCATCTTATTTAATCATTGAATGCTTTGTGAATTAATTAAACAGATACGGCATGCTGCATCAACTGGCAGATAACAATAAGAAAATGCTTTGCTGAGATGCCTGGGTGATGTTAAAACTTTATGTTGGAATAAAACAGCGTCCACGCACTACTTGATTAGAGGAGAGAACGGTAGCGTGATAAAAATCAACCAACAATAACTTTTCTCAATACAAAATCAGTTCACCTTCTGCTCAAAAAGTATCCGGATTTTGTGGTTTGTTAACTACTCCTTAAGTAATAGACCTTTTTCAAATAGACCTTTTTTTTTGTTATGTTGCTACACCCTTCCTTAACATATGGTACAAATTTGAGCACCATCTGCCAATTTGTTTACAGCAGCTGTTAATGTGAGACTACCTCAAGTGCATTTAGCGATTTTTACTATGAACCACTGTCACCGCTCAGGCACCATATTCGCCAGATCTGGATCCGTGAGACTTTTTCCTTTTTTTTTTTTGCTCCTTCGTGGTAAGCGTTTTGAGTTGAATGAATCGGTAAAAGAGAATTCGCTGAAGGAGCTAAAAGCCATAACTTCACGGGTCTACGAAAAGTGTATGGAAGATTGGGTTAAGCGTTGGCATATGTGTATCGCTTCAGAAGGAGCATATTTTGAAGGAGATAAAATAAATTTGGAATAAAATTTAAATTTGTTTGTTTTATTTACAAAATCCGAGTACTTTTTGAGTAGAAGGTATATACCATATAAATTGCTCTTTCATTTTTTACATTTTTTCATTAATCCTCCTTTTTTTAATAAATGGAGATATAATAACGGTGTTATATGATACAAACCGAAATTGGAAATTTTTACGAAGTGAATTGTAGTCTTAAATGGAATATACAGCAAAGCTTAATTTTACGTGACCATTAATTTTGGAAAATGAAAAAATTATATATTTATAAAACTTCAGCATATAAAATAATCACTATGTGGTGTATCTTGTAGCTGCGTATTTTCACATATGATCCGTTCAGAAAAACTATTGATTAATTCAAAACTATCAAACTCTGACAGTGCAATAATGCGTAAACGGCTATAATGACACAATTTCGTGCATTTAAAGTAAGCATTAAACCTTAATAATTAAAGAGATTAAACGTCTTGCAATACACCTTTGCGAACCAGTAATCTCTTCAGATTGCGTAGACTAACGGAAAAATTTCACATGCCCATAACAGTTTGACATTTGACAGCGTGGTATTAGAGCCATGGTGTGCCATTTGATTTATTAATGAGTTTCAGTAGCGTTGCAAGGCATTTGATATCACTGTGTGGTCATTTAATTGCACAGTATCACGCAGATTGAGTTAACCAAATTCAGATGCAGAAAACTTGCTGAGCACAAACCCACCAAGTCAAAAGAAATCAGCAGCAGTGAACATGTTATTGATTAATTAAACGCAAGCTTAGGAAACTACTTTAAGACCACGCGGGTGGCTAAATCCTCAACTGCACAGTTGTCCACAATATCAATTTAACTCCGGCAAATCCATTTAAGCACTTAATTTTTATTGCACTGACACAATATAAATTAAACAAACTAGCAAAAAATAAAATAAAATCATCTATATTTCAGCACTGAAACTTGGCGCTATCAACACGATTTGTCACATACTTGTGTATACGATTAAAATGAAAGATTGCTTTACTCTATTTTGCAAGTAATTAGTGTGTAATTAGCAAATATGTACATTGTAAACTAATCAGTAGGCAACATGCTTCCATCTTGTATCCAATCATCTTGTTACCACCAACTGCAATTAGCTGCAGTCTGTGTATTTTCAGCAGTAGTCGAAACGTGGTAAAGTGCCAACCGTTTAGATAAAATTTTAAAAGAAAACTTTACTTTGCAAACTTACCTTTTTAATGGCCGCTTCGGCACTGATCACGTACAAGTCCACAATGCCCAGCAGGCAATCATCGCAACGACACACGTCATCACCCAATACAAGTGACCCCAATGACCCAATGCTGCTTGTTGAGTCCAACGAATCAGTACGTCTTAAACGACTGCCGTGTGGTCCTGATGTGCTTTGAGCTGCATTCTCTATTTTACGTGCCAGCAACTGCTCCATTAGAGTACGCGGCCGTGATGAAGAAGGAAATAGTGCCATTTTTGCTTTGTATATTTTCTTATATGCACAAGTGCAAGTTCGTTACTTAAGTCTTTTGTATATTCACACGTATTGAGTAATTATATAGTTTAATTTTTATTTTAACAAAACCAAAATTATAATCAATTGCAATATTAACTAGATTTATAATTGAATAAAATAATTTTAATTCATTTTAAAAAAATTTGCATTATTATTATTATTATATACATAATAATTATTAATAATATTTTTTATACATATTTCATTTTCGGTTACATGACACCTTTTTTAAATTAAACGATTGTTTAATATTTTTTTATAAAATATTCTATTTATTATCATCATTACATTATTATTATTATAATACCATTATATAAACATGTATTATTATTGTTGCATAATTATTGTTTTTTGTTTAAAATAATATTTAAATATTATAATAAAATATATTAAATTATATAATACAATTTATTATAAATTTTTTATATAAACACGTATATTCATTTATTTTATTATTTAATTTTTAAGAGTTATTTTTATTAAATTAATTATATTTGCCACTCAAAATTAAGTTTTATTAATTTTATATTTTTGAATATTACTCTCACTTCAATAAAAATAAAAACATTTAATTGCTAAATGAATTACTAACCGCTGTTTGAAAATTATACATAATATATCTTTTATATTTATATCAGATCTTTAGTTAGATAATATTATATGAAGGTACTAAATGCTATATTATATGAAATTTAAAAATTTACTTGATCTAGGTTGTAGTCGTTTTATACTTAGTTAAGGTTAATAAACTAAAAGCAAACAACTAAGCAGAACATGAACGAACCCTATCAGTTCAAAAAAATAAATGTTTATCCAATTATTTAATATAATTAATAATAATTATTAATATAGTTAATAATAATAATTAATAATATGATTAATTATTATTAAAAGTACAAATAAGAATTATTAAAGATACTATTAATAATAATTAAAAAATTAGTAATAATTATTAAAAATATTAATAATTATTAATTTTATTAATATTTAATTAATCTATTAATTTTTAAAATGCTAATAATTATTATAAACCTTTTTAAAAATAATTGCTATAAATATTGATAATTAATAATAATATTATAGTAATAATTTTTATAAAAAATATTAACAATTATTATTAAAAATATTATTAATTATTATTATTAATCTATTAATTTTAAAAATATTAATAATAATTATTGAAAATGTTAATAATTATCAGTTTTTAAAAATTATTACTATAAATACTAATAATTATTAATAATATTATAATAATACATAATAATAATTAATTAATATTAATAATTATTATTAATAATATTAATAAATTTTTATTAAATATACTAGCTGACCCGGCGAACGTTGTTTCCCCTTGCAATTAATTTTGCTGGCGTTCGTTGCCTTGCTCTTGACTTTCATTAGCACGTGTAATTGTATCCTGGTTTCTTACATCTTCATTGTTTTCTGCCGATCTATTTAACCGACGGTTCTGGAGTAATTGTGAATTCCGAGTCCGTCGACCAATATTTCCTCCTCGTCCACGAAGACGTGGCATTGTTTTTTGTACGATATTTATATCTTTATATATATAATTCTTCTTTTTTGTGTGTTGAATTTTTGAATTTCGCTGGATTTACCAGGAATACCACCACATAACTTAAGATTAAAAATTGGCTCACCTATAATTATGCTGCGGAATTTAAATGCACTTAAGCTATGCAAGGGCAGTTTTACAATTCATTTTAGAGATTTTAAAGTTTTTAAACAAATCAAAGTAAGCATGAATAAATTTTAAATTTTTAATATAAATGTATATGGATAGCAAAAAATAAAAAATTGATTGAAAAGACATTATCCAGTGGGCCAAATTGTGAATCTAAACCTTCCTTGAATCCACTTGAACACACTCAAAAAATTTCATCAAAATCGGTTCAGCCGTTTAGGAGGAGTTCACGGTCAACACACGTACAGAAGAATTATATATATAAGATTAACAATTATTATCAAAAATATTTATAATAATTATAAAAAAAATACTAATAATTATTATTAAAAGTATTCATAATTATTATTTAAAGCTTTAGTAATGAGAAATAATTGTTTATCCAGATAATTTAAAATATATTCAACCATTAAACAAATGCCTAATTTATTATTTTTTCTTACAGATAAAACAGAGAATTGCGAAGTATATTTATCTTATATATATCACACAAATAAAGACTTTATAATTATTTAACGAAAGCCAAAGTTAAGAAATGCATTGGATTTGATGTGAAGTCGGTTATATTAGTGCACTTCGCAGAAAGAAATAATAGAAAGTTCTTTCTTTGAATTATAAAAATTTATTATATTAATATAACTTTAATAATAAGGATAATACCAAGAATTTTTTTAGTTTTTCTTATTTTCATATAATAAATAAATAAAAAGAAAATAATCGCAAAACTAAATATATTATCTTTTATAAGCAAATGACTTCTTGTTTTAAGTATTGGTTTTTTTTTCTTATCTCATAATATATTTATACATAATTAATAAAATTAAATTTTATCTTTCATATATATTATTAGTTTAATTTATTTTATTTCTTTACAGTTCACAAAAAATGCGTATTAATTGTACCTGAAAATAAATAAAAATAGTTTATGTTAAAATTTAAAAAAATTGCAGTAATATTTAAATTAATTAAGTAATTAATAATAAATAAAAAATAAATTTAAAAAAAGGCTTAAAAGACAATTTTTTAATTAATTTTTAAAATTTTTTAATGATCATTTTCAGTTAGTATTTACCGGAACCATTAATAACAATTAATTTAATATTTGAAATAAGAATATCTGCAGATCGACAAAGTAAATTATATAGTTATTATTTAATAAATTATATCGCGATAGCTGATATCTATTACTGTTGTTTTGGAAGAAATCGGATGGAAAATCATTTACAGAACACCATATTTATCTACTATGGTCGTTAGAACTACCAGCTTGCGGATGGAGTTTTATTTGAAAAAAAAATCGCTGATAACGCTGAAAAGCATAATTTTCTCAGTCTTAGAAAAATATATAGATCAATATAGATCAAACGTTGTAATAAATTTGCTGCACTCAATAAGACCTACTTTTAAGGCGGTAAAATAGATTAAGGATTTATATGTATTTTATACGACAATTCCGTATACGCTTTACAGCATCCTCCCTTGACTTATCCCACTTAAAAAAATATTTGAAATAATAGTTTTTTTAATTTAATATCAACAATATTTTTTATTGTTATACCAAGAATAATTTTTATATTTTATATTAATTTAGTTTTTATTATAATAAATTAGTTATACAAAAGCATATGAATCAAGGCTGAGATTAAGTAAGTATAGGTAAGTATTAACAAAAACAAAAAAAAAAATGGAGAATCGGAAGAATAATGTGAGTTCTACCCATAAAAAGAAGGACATTGTGTGTATCTGTACAATCACAAATCTTTATTTTTTTTGGTCAGAAAGCAACTGAAAATTATGTATTATTTTTGCTCTTTCAGATGATTATATCGGAAATAAGTTGCATTTGCGAAAAATTTGTTGCATTTGAATAAATTCGTAGTAAAGTAGTTAATTAACATAAAAAAATCCATATTCGTGCTTAAAAAAATGATAAAAAAGAGGTTTACTGTGGAGATATAAGCAATAGACAATTTCAAATATACAATTTATGAAGAAATTACATTTTTTCGATCTCCTATTACTTATCATAGTAGAGTTTTAATTGTGAAAAATCTTTTTAAATTAAGTAATAATTTAATTTTAACAAACCACACATCAATTATTAAAAATAACTTTGTATATTCGTAGAATTAGATTCCCAATATTAAGACTGAGTAAACTTATATTTGAAACAAACACAAACAACAAGATTCAACATTAAAATAACACACAACACATAAAGCCTTACGCTGACTCTGAGCTTAAAATTTGGCAGGGCACGAGTCTGATACGTGGTACTTGCAGTATCAAAAAATTATTTACGAGTAATTAAATACAAGAACTATTTCTACTCGAAACAGCTGTATAGTCAGCCAAAAATTCAATTAATTATAATAAAATAAAAAGAATTTTTTTATTGTAGTTCCTTAAAAAACCTCTTTGTAAAACACTTTACTTTAACACTGAAACACTATTGAAGCAACAAAAACTCCCAATCGCTGAAATAGTGACTTAAAACACAAGCATTTATAAAAAAATGCAATATTAAAAACTAAAATGAAGAAACATACATATTTTCACATCATTGGAATATCCAAGTCCATGTAAGCCATCACCAACAAATTCCGACTGAGTCCATAATTAATGATGTGGCGTTACAACTACAAATTAAATGCCACACATCGAAAATGTAATTTTGTGCTTCGACTAACTGACCAACAAAAAAAAAATACAAAGCCACCAATACTGACCAAGAAAAAAGATAGATACAAAGCCAATATATGAGTTTCTATCGAAACATTTTAATTAATTTTAAGTTCTCTTTTTATCTTCTAAAAAAACGTAGTTTTATCCATTTTTAGTTTACTTGTAGTAGCAGCTGAAATTTATTGGTTTTTTAGTCAATTTAAAAATACCTCTAATGTACGGCCAATTACAATTTAATTTCATACGTTTTTGGACATACAAAAGAAAATTTATTTAGCGGTCCGTACCTATATCGCATTAAACGTACGAAATTAAGTCGATAAATATTATTTGGTAGAAGATAATTAATGTTAGATTAAGTAAAGTCAAGCTCTTTCATATGTATTTTATATTTTATCTTTCTTCATGAGTGTCTTGTTATAAATAATAATTACACTAGTCAACAGCGAAAAAATTTAAAAAACGACACATATAATTTCTATAGTGCAGTTTTGGTACGAAAGGATTCTTGGGCACACCCATTTGACAGCAGATTTTAGTAAAATTTTAGCTACTTCAGGCAACTTTTTTTCTCCTCATTGTATGTTAACATTACTTAGTTTTTGAGATATCGGGACTAAAAGTTGTAAGTTTTTACATAGAAATCAACAACTAGTAGACCTGCGAACTAGCCATCATGCTGTCAACTATTAGTTGTTAACCATGCTTTGTGTAATCAAAATAAGAATTGAATATAGCATTTGATAGTAGATGGCGTGTACAGTTGTTGTAAGTGTAATAATTGTAGTTAATTAAAAATTAACTACTTTAAACCTCGACCAATAAACCCTGAAAATATAATTGAAAGGATGAAAGCCAACTTAGAACATTGGCGAATGAAAGAGTCATATGTGATTAAAGTCCTTAAAGTGAAAAGATTAAACTTAAAAAGGAAAAGCAGAAAATAATAAGATAATAATAGAAAATAAATAAATAGAGCGGACACCAAAAATTGCGGTAAAAAAAAGAAGGTCTGAACGCAGATTATAAATCATAAGAGCACGGTTTAAAATGCCAACATCAAAGAGAGCATCCCCAAAGCAATGCGAAAGCGGTTCCGGGGAGTAAGTCTCTCCAAAGGGAAAGTGTTTTAGAACGTATATGTTACTACATATTCATATGTTTAGAAGTCGAGCACACCATTTCGACAATAGACGGTTTGATGGCACTTAAAATATACCACTTCTTCACCACATTTTTTTTTTTTTTTTCTCAAAAAAGGGTTGGGAAGTAGTCACCGCGTCACTGCATCTTCGAGGATTATTGTGACATACCCACTTCAGTTCCATAGACGAGTAGCAGTTAAGAATACCAATATGTCCTTTGGAGAGATGTTGCGTAATTCCGTTATAAGCGGAAAGGCAGTGGATAAATAGCGAAGTCTGAGTCTTGCAAGACTATCACAGTGACACAAAATGTGTTCTGCTGTTTCCTTTTCTTCGTCAAAGTCTACAGCTGTCGTCTCCAGTAATACCTAGATTCAATGAATGTTTTGTAACTCCGCAGTGTCCAGTTAGAAATCCTGTGACAAGTCGGATGCCACTTCACCACATAATAAATGAGATAATGAAGCTACATCAACATATAACATAATGAAAAAATTAGCTCTACTATGCTACTACTTAAATTATTACCAGATTGGCGAAGAATTAAAAAGAATATTAATTAAAAAAGGCATTATATATAAGATTATACATAATAATCAGTTTACATAATATTTTACATTATGTTCAGTTTATTTTCTATACACTCTTATAGCGTAGAAAATACGATACTCTTATTAGGTCCAACAGTAATCATCCAACATACACCCACAACACTATACACCATTAGTATGTATGCCCTATTGATGTATGTATGTATGCAAACTTTTTTAGGAGGTTTTTCGAACAATAGTGAATTCCAACAATAAAATTTTATCTTTTATCTTTACCATACGACTTTGCCAATGGTTCAAGCTGGCTTTAAATATCTAAGTTTTTTCTTCATACGATAACACAATAGACCAATAGGCCTAAGTGGATTCTTAAGGATCGCCGGTACACACTAGCCTAACCTAAGTGTCAGGGTTTGAACCATGTCCAATTTGTTCCGTGGACTCATGTGTTAATGTACAAAGCTTAGGTACAGATAATTACCGCAATTGAAATTTAATTTTATTATTTTTTATTGTTTATACATAAACAATACTTGTATTTGCTGTAGGTTTTTTGAAACTAACGCGTAAACTACAGCTATATAATTTACTTAATTATAATAGATGATTGTTTCTTCACATTTTAATACTACAATATACAGAAAATAATAGGACATCGTTAAATAAATTTTTATTATTATTAAAACTTGTTATACAAAGTGAACAAACGTTAAAATTTTCTAAAAATAAATAAAATAAGAAAATAATTGCATCAAATTGCAATATTTTTCCTCTACAAATATAGCGCATCTCACATAAAAAGAAATGATAAGCAAATGACAAATTGTAATTACAAGAACTGCATCTGTAATTGTCATTTTTCTTGTCATTTAAAATGCTTGAACTGTTGCTCAGTCAACTTTTTAGCGAGAAATCTAATATGCATAATTTTAACTTAATAAGAACATATGTGAAATAAAAGTGTCAACATTTACCATTTGAAAAGTATCTAAGTTGTTCCAGTCGTCAACCAGTAAAAAAGTTGTAGAAAAGCTAATCAACAACCCAACTAACTACGCCAACCGATCGAGTACGGAGTTACAAATTAAAGCACCTAAAGTAATCAATTTAAATGTGCGTTTATCTCTGCTCTCTGCTCTGTTAGATAAAAATCACAACAAAATATGATATTACACATTTTATCATTGCAATAAATCATGGTAGAGGCAGAGTTCATAACAAGCCCAATCAAAAAATATTTTTTAATGTCATAAAATGTCCTACTAAATTACACGTTTCCTAGCAGTCACCACATTTTACACTCCTTCAAGTCATAAAATTGTGCAACACTCAAATGCATCGGAATATTTGACCGCGCTTGAAACAACTGCGAAACTCTGCAAAGGTAAAGATACATTCGAAGTCAACATAATTATTAAATAAAAAAAAATAAGAGTATATTTTTCTGTATTAAATTTACACGCGTCTACGCATATTTGCCTTTTACGGTTAGTACGACGAGTTGCAATTTCAGTTGCAGTTGCAATTGCAATTGCAGTTGCAGTTGCAATTCTAAAAGTTGCTCCTACGACACCGACTGAAATATTTTCACCAAGCAAGTCAGATGTGTTGGCGATATTCTGTAGCCAGTATCTACACATTCAGAGATTCCTCTAACAGATTCGCGATACGCTTTAAGAACTACAGCGAGTGTTAAATGATACTTTCGGTGGATATTAATCGTACGAAGTGTGCATTTGGCGAACTCTTTGAAAACAGTTAATTTTTTAGTTCCGGCATTCAGTTCTAACTTTTTCGCAGATAACATTAAATGCTTGAAAATAAAAATCTAAAGGAAAACTATAGATAAAGGAATTAATAGTTGAAAAATGTAATAAACTAAGATACGACTACTTCAACAAATTTTAATCGAAATTTCATTTTAATTAAATCAAATAAAAAAATATTTAACAAGTATAAAAATCCGAGGGACTTCAAATAGTTATGAATAAAAAATCTCATTAAATGAGAAATCTTAATTAAATACAAAAACGTTTACAGTAATAGTAAATTTCGTTATTAATAAATTTATTTGATTTATTATATATATTCACGCTTCGAAGTAACTTGCTGTCTAAAACTATTAAGAAGTAATTAATAATTATAAATAGTGAGCATGTCTAATCGCGTTAGTGCAAGAGATTTAATGTAATGGAAATAAAATTAAATTAATTGTTAAAAAATAAAATAATGAAGAAACTAAATACGAATAAAACAAATTAATGTGAAATAGAATCAAATATACATATATCCATCATCCATCAAAGGCACCTTATGTTAAGCTTAAGATAAAGATTCAATCAGTCACTTTCTCAACTTCTCTATCTACAAGTCTTTTCACATCGATCATTTAGATGACTTTTTATTATCCTTAATAAGAAGAGACGTCATAATTTTCCCCGTGATATTACCCACTAAGCTCAATTTTCCATCGATCTACTTATTAATATGAGATACAAGCTTTCACAATTCCTGGCCCTTTGTCTTGACGACAAAATCCAGGTCCTCCGCGTATCTCCTGCATTCCAAGTCTACAATCGTGCTTAGAACAACCATAGTTTACTCTTAGCTAGTAATTGCTACCTAATAATAACATCCTCCCCTCACTTATTGACAAATTTGACTTAAATATATTTGTTGTCTAAATATTAAGCCTTCTGTATACTAATGTCTGCCTTTCCCTTGATAACTGGAATGAGATTTCAGCATTTAACCTTAACGGGTCATTAGCTGGTATTTGGCGATTTTTCATTCCTAAGAGATCGTTTTAGTAGGCTCAACGTCAATATAGTGGCTTTTTTCGTGCTTTTCTCGTACCAGAAAACAAAAACAAAAACGTTTATCCACTTCTTTATCCCAGATTGTTATTACTTTTTTAGCAACATATGTCAAATAGAAATATCATTCAAGGCAATATACGAGGGCGGTTTGATAAATCAGTGACTTTTTGAATTTCCCGCGCAGTTACTCCAAATGCAACAGTGCTGCCGTCAGCTGTAATATACCAGTAAACAACTTTTCAATTTTGAGCAAGCTATGTCGTTCAGTTGATGTTTGATAGCCGTTCAAAGCAGGCAACCTCGTGAATTTTTACGAAAATGGAAAAAAGTGAATTTCGTGTGCTGATTAAGCATTACGATCCCAAATCCACGAATTGGGATACGAACTGCTATCCCATCCAGCATATTTTCCAGATTTAGCCCCCCTGCGACTATTTTCTGTAAGAGATTTGAGTCGAATGAAAAAGTCATTACCGAAACACACGCGTATTTTAAGAGCTTTTAGAAAACCTATTATTTGGAGAGAATAAGAAAATTAGAAAAACGCTGGACTAAATGCATCGAGCGAAAAGGTGATTATGTAGAAAAATAAAATGTTTATTTGCCGAAAAAAATTTGTTTTATTAAAAAAGTCACTGACTTATCAAATCGCCCTCGTACGTTTAGTTAAAAATTTGCTATATACGATACTGACGATGCTGTCGTTTAATGATTACTGAAGATGTTAAGACTGTCAATTTTATACAAAATTGCTTACTGTTTTTCGGATTTAATATCACAATCTAATGATGAATATGTGCCCAAACAAATCTGAGGACAGTGAGAGCCACTGAAGTGGTCAGCAGAAACAAGAATATGCAATCTGAGAGAGACAATTGACAGATTAATCGCATTGATTCTTGATACAGATGAAGAAATTTGTTACGAATTGAACTCACGCTTTACTAAAACTCATGCTTTTCTAGTATAAAACAAGGGTTTTTATGACAATTAAACCTTTTACCTATTTTATTATTTTTTTTCTTTCTTCCCTCTTCTTCAGTGCTGTTAACTGGCATCAAGACTGTTGTTTTCATTATTGCTTTTATCATTGTTTTTGTTTAAAAAATTTTCTATATACTATCAGTTATAAGCATAAATAGCCATAAGTTATAAAATACAACGTTTATAATAAAAATGGTATTGATTGGTTTAGCTTAGATATAATTCGCATATATGCCCGCGACTTACAAACATATTTTTTTAGAAAACTTTTATAAATAGTTAAATTACAATTTTTATTAATAAACTTACTTTTAAAATCTTTTAAATTTTAATTTCAAAATAATAGAAATGTTAATTGGAAATAAAAATAATGTAATTAATTTATTAACCACTTAAAGATGTTTCTCTTCCAAAAAGATGACAGATAATTATTTATAACTAAATCAACTAACGTTCGACCCAAAAGGTCACTTAGTTTAAAGCTAAACATTGTCATTAAATTAAATTAAATTTCATTAATATAGTTTTTAAATCGTGTACAATCTATCATTTATACAATCATTTATATAACCCACTAAATAATGTTATATTTCTGGATATGCTACGCAACCCTAGAAAAAAATGCTTTAAACCAGCACGCAATAAACTCCTTTTTTATTGAATTTTATGAAACTGCTGAATGTATTAAGCAATCATAAGTACTTGTAAAATTTGATAAAATATCTCGGCTGCACCGCACCCATTAGCAGAAGTGATACTCTTAAATGAAGATAATTATTTCCAGTTCTGGTTGGCGAACGTGTTGTAAAATGGGCGGAATTCGGAAAAGTAGAAGCTTATAATGCACGCGACCGAAGCTATGGAATTTTATTTAATCCAATTTAAATAGCTCCGCTCTATTAATATTCACTTAAAAGTATATTCTTACAACAATCTTCGCTGTTTCGTTATTCAATTAATTGGAGTAGAAAGAATGCATTTGTGATAAAATGCATTTTATAAGACTCATACGTCTATGTTAATTGTAATTGAAGCATAAAAATGCAAAAGGACACCATGTTCGGAACTTAAAAGAACATCTTCTGTTTCCCCGACACAGTCTAAAATTTATATGGTAAATATAAGATTACAAAATAAGTAAATCGATAGGAACATAATCAATAAGAAACCGTGTTTTATGAACTTTTTTATTACTGAAAAGATTCACATGGCATAAGACGATAACTTCGGACTCAGTAGAAGTTAGTTAATTGGCGTAAGAATATTGCATACATTGGATACATCATTGGAGTGCATGGTTTGTTAATTCAGTTATTTTAAAAATTTAAAAAGATAAATTATTTAGAAATTGTTAGTGATGTCAAGTGCTCTAGGATGAGTAAGACGGCAGTAACTTAAAAAGTCAGATATAAGATCAGAATAATCTCCGTTCACCGTCAGATCACCGTTAGATGACAGAAAATTATTATTGAATATTTTTATTAGTATTTATTTATTTAAAATTAACTAGGAATAAGAAACTATATTGCTAGACTATATTTATTTATTTAAAGTTAACTAGGAAAAAGAAACTGTATTGCTAGACTATATTTATTTATTTAAAGTTAACTAGGAATAAGAAACTGTATTGCTAGGCCCTTCGATTTCTACTATAATTTTTTTTAATTTTTTTATTAAATTAATTTTTAACATCCGTTTTGACGAAAGAAACTAAATTCTTTACATAAACTATTGTTTTCAATAGAGAGAATTTTATTATTTATTTTTTAATTTAATTTAATTTTATGCATTTTTATTTTATTTAATTTTTGAAATTTTTGGAAAAAAAAACAACACAGAAGATATTACGTTTTAAATATTCATATGTTTTATGGACATATAAACATATAAATATAAAACATATAAATATTATTTGCATTAAATTAAACGAATCACTTAATTTGCTTCTGAATTTTTCTCAAATCAATAATAATAATATAAATTTTATCAGCACACATATATAAAACATACATATAAATTAAATTAAAAATTCTTGCAATAACCAGCTTATTCGCCTGATACGAATATAGCTTTCTCTAGCTGATGATCCTTTTCAAATCTCAAATAACTATTACATGGAAAGCCATTCCGTCAACTTATTTAACATTTTCGTATTATCTATAATATTTATTTTCATCTATTCCAAAAGAAGAGAAGATACAAAGAGAGCTGCACTTGGATAATCTATCAGAGCTGTCACAGTAAAAAGCGTTTATAGGGACTTGCAATCTAAAACGGTTTAAGTTATTTATGCAACTAAGTAAAGAAATTTTAAGAGTCATTGCAAAAATTTTCAGAAATCACTTACAAAATTGGGAAATCACTCCAATGAAACTTGTGATTTTTATAGAAAAGACATTGATATCTCTAAACATGTGCTAGGAGTTTGCCCGTAATGATGCTTAATCGATTTAAATACCTAGATCAGCTTCTCATTATTATTTTTTTATTATTATTTGGCATGTCCTTAAGCGTATATAATCATATATCATAGCCTATCTACTAGATATTATTAACTTAGCCCATCTTGATCCAGTTATCTTAGTTCACTAAGCAACTGGTTCTAGACCAAAGCGGAGTTTGAAAGATTTTGCTAGTCCTTTCGTAGTGTATGTTGTAGGCATCTATCTGTATTTCCTTCTATTATGCTTGCCTGTTTGATACGTCTAGGCTAGAAGATGCCAACGATGCGTCTCAGACAAAGCATTATACTTGCTATATTAAAGTGTTAGTCATGTGCCAAATTTCGTTGCCATACAATAGTATCGTCTTGACGCAGGCATTAAAAATTTTCAGTTTGGTTGTTTTTCTAATGACGGTTGATATCTAAACTCGAGAGAGTGCAGCAAAAGTATATTTAGCTTTCCGTGGGAAGTTTATCATATCGCGATCGGTAACACGATCGGTTGGTAATTGAAAACATAAAACTCGGTAATGTGGGTTCAATACCAACATATCTACATTGGTCTCTTCGGACTTGGAGAAATGTCATAAGTCTACGATGTGGTCACAGTATATCTTTGGTCGTAGTACAAATTCCTGCAACATAATAATACTTTTATTCTTTTCATAAAATACTTATAAAAAATTTTGCATTATATTTTTGCATTATTGTTTTTTTCTCAGATACTTAGGTACACATAACTTTGCTTACTCGGTCAGTTCTAGATTTATCTTCAAAGAACTACATATATTATATTTTAATTTTATGGTAAGCTATCATTCTTCAGCAGAACAGAGTCGCAGTTGCTGGTGGGATATTTAACGGGTCATCATGGACTGCGTTATCACCTTAACAAAATGGGTTTATCCGAAGAGATAGATTGTCGACTCTATTTAGAATCAGATGAGACTTCCAGCCACATTCTCTGTGACTGCCCAGTCTTGATCTGGGCCAGAAGAAGGTCACTGGGTCGGGAACTACTCTCCTCTTCTGACATTAGGAAGTTCTCGATGGCCGACATTCTAGCTTACATTCGAAAGGCGGAATGCCTTCTGTTCGGTTAGGGTCTGTTGCAGCACAAAAGAACAACCATGGTCGCAGTGCTCAGCTCTGTTAGGAGCTGATACCCCGTTTATTCCTATTCCTATATATTAATTTTTATAAGTTCATACCTTTTTCTCATTATAAATCAATGAGTTTAATCAAAAGGAAAGGCATATATGTATAATAACAAGACTAACGTATTTATGAAAAAAAATTTCATACCTTTATTATTTATTAAAATTTTAAATTAAAATTTGAAAAAAATGAAATAAATTAATTCAATTATCTATTTGTTAACGACCATAAAAAATAATATGTTAACTTTTCCAGAAAACCTACACGAAGTATGTACACGTATATGTCACATTAAATTGCGAATAAAAGTCAAAAACTGCATATAAAAGATATCGAAGCACAACAAACATTTGACAGCAACATTGTACCAACGGCAAATAGACACTCAGGGCAGTTGTACAGATTCGAAGCTGATAGATACGACGGACCGATACGAGGTTGGATACACGCTGTGCAGTAAAATTGCACATCAGTTGACTAAATCAGACAAGAGTAGACAGTCTGGCTTGAATTTTAATTTCGTATAATTTTTTTATTAAAAAAATAACAAAACATTGTATATTAAAAATAAAATAATTGTACTCTTAAAAAATATTAAATATAAATAAATTTTTCCATTCATTTTATTTTATTATATTTTGACAACTCAGACAGTTTAAAATCTGTCTGTTAAAGGATTGCAATTTAACCAAAAAATTATTGTTATTA
Source organism: Teleopsis dalmanni (assembly GCF_002237135.1). Lineage (NCBI taxonomy): Eukaryota > Metazoa > Arthropoda > Insecta > Diptera > Diopsidae > Teleopsis > Teleopsis dalmanni. The sequence goes on along the minus strand of NC_051846.1, from coordinate 161,202,049 downwards.
AAAATGATGCAAAACGTCAACTACTTTCAGATAATTTGTTAAATACTTAGATATTCAGATAAATTTACTTAGTTAACATACCTAAACGTCTGGGCGGACTGGACGAGCATCTTTTCAAGGAGTTTATTTTCAGAGACTTTTCAACATCTACAGCTGGCAGTGGTCGCACTTCGTACGAAGTTGCATAAATGCAATAATTTTCTTCAGATTAAACTACTGCCAAATGTTGAAATAACCGTCAGTCATGAGTAAAAATTTTATGAAATGTTGCTTTTATTGTTGATGAACATTTTTATAAATAAAAGCACGATTCGAGCCAAAACGTTTCTGATGTGGTCAATTAATCGTTGATTTGTTATGATTGATGACAAACTTAAGTACGTTTTCGAATTTTAGTTTTTTTTATTTTATAAATTTATTATATGTGACCATATTTATTTGTAGTTGCTTTTATGGTTAAGGCACTAAACTACAGCCTATCTATATTTGCCAATGTGTCTACACATGTACGATTGGAAGTCCAAATGCATAAACGCGAAAAAGCCATTATTTTATCTTAAATGCTCATAGGTGTAATAATTAATGTAAAAACTACGCACGATCGGAACATAAATATTAAATTCGATTTGTCTAATATACTATACTACATATCTGTATCGGACTGGTATATTCCAGAAAAGTAAGAATCAATTATACGGTGCCTACATATTGTAAAACAACACTTGCAGTCATGCATTGCCTACACATACGACTATGTTCTCATCGTATGTATTATTAAAATGATTCTATTTATTATAAATATGAAATGAAAAAATTAATAAATCCATACATTCCTCACTCATCATCATCAAAGGCAAAACATTTTTTTTTATTATATTAATTTTATTTGCTTGGATTTTATGGTGAAAATGCCTTTCGTCCGTATAAGGTGCCTTCCACTTCAGAATTTTAATTGCATAATTATTTCGACATATGTAAGCAGAAAAACCAATTAATTTCTTTATATTCCAGACTTTATTCTAAAACATAAAATAAATGCACAAGAAATAGTTATGAAAATGAGTTTTTCCATTAAAGGTACGATATTATAACAAACGACTATAATAAAAACTATAATAAAAATTAACATTTTACATAAGATCAAGTTTTCACACAAAATAATAAACCTTAAAAACGTTCTAAGTAAATAAATTATATATATGTATTTATTATATTGCATATCTCCTTCAGTGTCGATTTAACTAACAATACTCCAAGAATCTGTAATATTTTATTTTATTTTTATTTATTAGTTGTTATTTTCTACATTCACTGCGCATAAAAGTGCCTTTAACCCGTTTTAGCCTCTTGGGTATTTAAAGACCCAAGAAAGTATAGACACGTAAACCATTCTAGCGCGAACTAAGTGAAAGATATCACGATAGATTCTCCTTCCCAGTAAAGGGGAAGGATGAACCTACCTAGTTAACTTTAGTTTTTCACAGGTTGAAATCACGGTTTTTTTGTCTGAAAATACTTGGAAAAAGTGCTGCCAAATAAGAAGGAAAATGAGCAGGCAGTTTAATATGTCCTCTATGCAATAGAGATATAAAATATGCAAATTGATAGAAAAATTATCAACCCAATGCCTGCCGGGTATTTTAATACCCATGCTATATCTTAAGAATATTTCAAGATATCTTCTTTATAGGTACTTCTACATATAATCTCTAATAGACATACATTAAAATATCATTAAAATTGAACGAGCGGAACTATAGGCATAATTTAATGGGTTAAATATTTTGAAACCAGTCATTCTAGAGATTAAAAACTATTATGCATTTAAAAATATTTGAATTCCAGAAAATGTGAACTACATTAAGAAACTGTGTGTGAGTTGGAAAGTATCTCGTTCTAAATTTAGTAAAAAAATTCAGGTTTTATGAAATATATGGTATAAAAAAAACAATTTAAAAAGCAAATTTAATTTTAAATTCGATTTTTAAACTCAATTATTTCAAAACTCAACCAATTTAAGTAATAAATTGTATAGAAATTAGAAACATTCTGTACTATCTTTTTCCCCTGACGTATCTATTCCTATAACCCTTCCTGAACATCTTGTTCTAGCTTTGCGCTTTAAATCTGTTCCACCATCTCGATGAGTGTGACCGTAACCTCTACTCCATTCCCCTATATAACCGCGGCTTTCATGACCTCAGTCACAAAGTTTACCGCTAACCTTGCCCCCGCTCATTTGCTCTAATCCCATTCCCTTCTCTATAACCCAATTTCCCTAATGTACGCCCCTGCTTTTTGGCTTCGATAAATCAAGCTCGCTAAGTACTGTCTATTTTTTCTTCTCTCTCCTCTGATACTTGAAATGAAGTCTTGACAATGCTGTGGAAATCTTCTCCATTCATTCCTAAAAGGTGGTTTAATGGGTTCAAATCTCACACGGTGGCTTTCGATGCTTTCACCTACTGTCAAAACCAAAAAAAAACTATCTATACAGATATAATGGTTTGGAATAAAAGAGATCAATGCAGAGATTTTTTAGCGGTCTGCACCGCAGTTAAAACTGAGTATTTATTTAGCTATTAGTTCATACATTAAATATAAATATTGTCGTGTTAGATAACTTAAATAAAAATTAAATATCAAATATAAAAATTATTAAGATATATATTATTAATGTTGTATATCATACGATTTTATTACATTAATATTTGGTGTGGGAAACTATGTAATCACATGGATTAAAAACCACAAATTACAATTCAAAACAAGTTATTAAAATTATGACTTAATCTTTAATTGCATTACTTCACAGATAAAAACATTAATTAGTGAGATTTTATGAAGGTTTATGTCATATAAAATAAATTTAAAAACTCTGGTTAAATGTTAGGTAGATATTAACATTTGCTTTAGGTTTTATTTTATTGTCCGATATTTATATATTATTTTTATAAAAATATGCATTCGCATAGATTGGGGCAACTTTATCCAAATGCTCCTATAACTCATATATTTATATATGGATATCTTTAATGAATTCTGTTTGTAGTAAATTTTTTACCTAAAGTCTATACCTACAATATTACGGTCGTTTTCTAAATAAATAGTTTTAAAACGTTAAATCAATCAAAATAGGAGCATTCAAAACTTAAGGTGAAAATTAGAATAATGAGGCATAAGGAGATGTACAAAAATTATATCAAAATTGTATTCAGGAATCTTACAACTTTAGTAGAACGGAGACGAAAAATAAATGAGGTCAATTCTGTGTGAGGAGTGCGAAGAGAACTAGATACACATGAGAATCCCATATATTGCGAATAAAGATATTTATATACGAAAAGATGCTATAGAGATCTGCGATCTAAGATGGAAGAAGAAAAGAATGTATCTATGGGGTGATATTACACGGACCAGAATAATTCTTAATTCTAGACAGTAACCTTTCAGTCTAACCCAAAAAGAACCAAGTTAAAATGCAAATTCGGTGACTATGGTAACGTTGCATTACTGTAAAGTATTAGGAGTTGCATTAATAGTTGGCATTCAAATAGATACTCAGTTGTAATATTAGCGATATATTTTTCTCAGGAAAACAGTAGTCGCCATATAAGCTGGAGTAAGAAATCTTCACTAATTGATAAATAATTTGATTGTCCAACTGTAGAACATAGACAAACCCATTTGTATTGTAGTTAAATGTGTTTTTATGCAACGCACTCAGATTCATCTTAATCTCATCAGGATTACCCTAATCCTAATCCTTATCCGTAGATGGTTTTGACAAGTTTCTTTAACCTATTAACTAATCACATAAAGCAGTGATATTTGCTAAGAATGCTTGCATATCATTAAGATGACACTCAGAATAAGTTTATAGAAATCTTGAATTCAGTCTCGAATTGGATACTGCCAAAAATAATTTTCTAGTCGAATAAAAAGTTTTAGAAAATACTAAAGTTATTTTGGAACTTAGTTGAAAACAAACATAACGACATCAAGTGTCAAAAGCATGGCATAACACATTAATGTTTTTTCCCCTATTCCAATTTTCCGAGCATACCCATTTGACAATGGATTTCAGTAAAAACATATATTTTAAGCATATTTCTGCACTACGCTAAGTTTTGAAGATATCTAAATTCTAAGTTTGAATTACTAGTAAGTAGACCGCACCTGCCTGGCTACGTGTTATAAATCATAATCATTAATCACATTAGTTTAAAAATTTAATATCCGATACCTTAAGAGGTAAGATATATCTGCATACAAAGAAGTGTAAAAATTTACTCAAATTTGCTGTCTTTAGTAAAATGCATTGTGAAATCTATGGACCTGTGTTACTGATATCTGTGATATCTGATACCTGTGTGATGATATGACATTTATATGTTATTTATACATTGTGACCGAAAGGTTTCCGGAAATTTTTAAATAAAACGCAAAATTCTTAATCTTCATCAATATTTATTTTATCTCCTTCAAAATATGCTCCATTAGAAGCGATACACAAATGCCACCGTTTCTTCCAATCATCAAAACATTTTTATAGGCGCTTTCCGGTATGGCTTTGAGTTCCCTCTGCGAATTCTGTTTTACGTCTTCTATGGATTCAAAACGCGTTCCTCTGAGTGGTAATTTGAGGTTGGGAAACAGGAAAAAGTCACACGGTGCAAGATCAGGTGAATACGGTGGCTGTTCGATGGTATTTATTGAATGTTTGGCCTTAAAATCGTTGATAATGTTGAACAAATTGAGGTGAATCGGAACAAGCCGGGCGTTGACACGTCGCATACACAAATTGTCCACCAAAATCAAACGAGCCATCTCACGACCGATGCCTAGCTCTCGTGCTATCTCTCTAACACTCACATGAGGATTTTTGAACACGATTTCCTTTGCCTTTTCAATGTTTTCGTCGGTGGTAGAGGTCGAAGGTCGTCCAGAACGCGGCATGTCTTCGACGGTCGTACGACAGTCCTGAAAGGCTTTGTACCACTCATAAACTTGAGTTTTCGATAAAACTGATTCCCCATAAGCCTTTTGTAGCATTCGCAACGATTCTGCACACGAAATTTCGTTCGAAAAACAAAATTTGATGCAAACTCTTTGTTCAATATTTTTTTCCATTGTTTTTTTCGCAACGCACTACTGAGGTGAACTGGTTTCAACAGCTGCCGTAAACGAACTGTCCGACAGATCGCGCTCATTTTTGGCATAGTAATTAAGGACAGTGCTGCCAAACTACATAAACTTAAAATATCGAAAAATATACAGCGCGCGAATTTTAAATGAGAATTTCCGAAAGCTTTTCGGTCACAATGTATATATATTTATTTTGGTAGATTATTTACAAATAATGTCACTCGAGCGACGTCTAGTGGTTGATGACTATACCATACTTTCGAATCTGTTAAGAATTTCATTTACCTTGGCACCGCCATTACGAACAAAGACAATGACAGCTTAAATATCAGACGAAGAATCACAATTGCTAATAGGTGCTATTATGGGCTCAATAGCCAATTGGGATGTAAAGTTCTCTCTCGACAAATAAAACTTTCGCTTTATAGGTCGCTCATGCTTGCTGTATGGCGCAGAAGCATGAACGTTATCACAGAATGATAAAGCAGAACTGGGTGTGTTTGAGAGGAAAGCTGTTCGTAAGATTTACCAGTTGGCGACAACTATCGCATCTGAATAAAACGCAAGCTGTACGAGCCTTATCACGACATTCATATAGTTCGTCGGATAAACATCCAACTTCTTCACTGGCTTGGTCATGTCACAAGAAGGGATGAAGATGCTCCAGCGAAAAAGGTACTTGAAGAAATAGTGAAAGAAAGTAGATGTAGAGGTAGACCGTATTTCAGGTGGAGCGAAGAAGTTGAGGGAGCACTAACCGGACTTGATGTATGAGCAAAGACTCTTTTGATGTGAGGCCGAAACCTGATAATGGATTGTTATTGCCAAATAAGTTAGTGAGTTAGTATTTATATAAATTTATTTATATATATATACTCATTTATATATAAATAAGTAAATTATATAGTATATTTCCTATTAATTTATGTTAATACAGCATATTAAGATAAAAACAAAAAATGAGAAAAAAGGCATTTATTTCTTCAAAAAACCCAAAACTTTTTTTTTTATTTTATTTAATTTAAATTCAATATGTATTCTGTCACATAGTACGGTGACATTTTACAATTTTTTAATAAATACTATTTGAGACTTGATCATTTACAATTAAAGTAGTTCTCCCTGTAGAGAGCTACTCTTTTCTTTTTAATTTAAGATTTCTTTATAATAAAATTTGATTTTTATAATAAAATTTGAAGCGGCGTTTTCCTTTTCAGTCTCGTAAATATATTTGAGGGGGACATCAAATTCGAAGCTAGGATGTTGGGATGAATTTGTATTCGTTCATGGTATTTTCTAGCTACCTTTTTTACTTCATCTCTTACCGGGATTATCCCAAGGTCCCGATGGATTTGAATGTTAGTTACATACCATGGAGCATTTACTATTTCCCGTAAAGTTTTAGATTGAAATCTTTGAAGAATTTCTATGTTGGATGTTGAGGCTGTTCCCCATAATTGAATGCCATAGGTCCATACTGGTTTTAGCACACTTTTATATAAAATAAGTTTATTCTTTAGGGATACTGAAGATTTTTTATTTAGTAGCCAAAACATTTTTCTGTATTGAATCCCAAGGGATTTCCTTTTGTTAAAAATATGTGTTTTCCATGTCAGACGTCTATCTAAGTGCATGCCCAAGTATTTAGCGCTATTTGATTGCGGAATTATTATATTATTAAGTTTAATTTCCGGGCAGGTGTCTTTTCTCATTGTGAATGTAACATGAGTAGATTTTGTTTCATTTGCTTTCATGCGCCAATACTGCAACCATTTTGATATACGATCAAGACCAGCTTGTAGTTTGAATGAGGCTACAGAGGGATCGTTTGCACTCGCCAGGATAGGTGTATCATCTGCAAATGTGCCGGTTACAATTCCTACCGTCTTCGGTAAATCGTATGTGAAAAGCAGATAAAGGGTTGGACCGAGTACACTGCCTTGTGGTACTCCAGCTCTAATATCATGTAGAGAAGACATTTCATTTTCATTGTTGACATAAAAGAGTCTTTTCAATAGATACGATTTTATGAACGTATAATAGTTAAGTGGCAGAAGCTTTTTACATTTGTAAAGAAGTCCTTGGTGCCATACTCGATCAAACGCTTGAGATATGTATGTCCAAAAACGCTGCTGAGCAGTATTCTTTTCGCTCGAAAGTGGTCTGTATTTTTTCAACAATTCTATGAATTTGCTCAATGGTTGAGTGTTTTCTTCTGAATCCAAACTGGTGGTTCGGAATTATTCGTTTCGACTCAATTACCGGCATAAGACGTTTTAAAAATAATATCTCAAGAACTTTTGAAAGAATGGGAAGGAGACTTACTGGACGATAGGATTTTACATCTTCAGCTGGTTTCCCTGGTTTTAGTATCATCTTTATTTCGGCAACTTTCCATTGATCAGGGATGAAACTTTTTAACAAGGATGCATTAAAAAGATGAGTAATAAATATTAAAGCAACATCTGGAAGTTTTTTAAGAATTTCAGCAGTTATGAGGTCATAACCAGGTGCCTTTTGATTTTTAAGAGATTTAATTGTAGAAATTAATTCTCGTTTTTTAAATTTCCTAATTGGTAACTCCATTTGGTGAGTTTCTTCTAAAAATTTGGAAACATTGACATCTATTTCTGAATCGCCAGTCATATCATGTGGAATAAAAACGTTTTTTAGATGGCTTGCGAAAAGTTGAGCTTTTTCAGACGGTTTTTTCGCCCAAGTATTATCTGTATTTTTAAGTGGGGGTCGATAATCTATTGTATTATTTACTTTTTTATTTGCTTTCCATAGAGAATAGTGAGATAAGTGAGACGTGTCGAGGCTATGTAAGAACTTCTGCGTATTTTGTTCCGTCTGTCGTTTCAGCAGAGTCTTTAGATCTTTAATAATTTTGTTAAGTTTCCTCTTGTCTTCAGGAAATCTGGTACGATGCCATATTTTTCTAGCATTTCGTTTATCCTTTAGTTTTTTGTGATCTCCCCAGTATACGTTACTAGATTCTTCATATAGACTTTTGGAGGAGGAGTAGCTTCCCATGCTGCCTCTTGAATAGATCTGGTTAGGTATTCAGTCGCTTCAATTATATCTTCTTCAGTTTTTAGTGGCATTTTGACGTTTAGAGACGATGACAACATTGTTTCAAATATAGTCCAATTTGTTTACTTGTTGTGTAGTTGACATTTTTGGATCTTGTTTCTAAGGTCTTTATCTATTATGATAATCACTGGTGAATGGTCCGATGATAACTCTAAGCTGGTCTTACATTGCACATGTTCATAAAGGAAGCCTTTGGTAACGCAGAAATCAATAAGATCAGGAATTTTATCTGTATCTGATGGCCAGTATGTGGGCTCTCCTGTGGAAAAAACTTTAAGTTTCAAGAGTCTCACTGCTTTGTATAATTCACGTCCCTTTGTTGTGGTTAGTCGTGATCCCCAGAATATATTTTTCTCATTGAAGTCGCCACCAGTTATAAATCGATTCCCTAATGTTGAAAAAAATTTTGTGTAGATTTCTTCCTTCACATTATGTTTTGGTGGGCTATATATGGCAGATATAAGAATTGGTCCGACTGAGTCCTCGATCATAATATTTGTGGCTTGAATTTCATCAGTGCTATAGTGAGTACATTCATAATGTTTAAGTGTTCTTTTAATTAATACTGCAGAGCCTCCATGAGCTTTTCCGTCCGGATGCGGAGACTGATAGAAACAATAGGATGGAATTTAAAAAACTTTTTTTTGTGAAATGAGTTTCTGAAACTAATAATACATCTACGTTATTTTTTGATAGAAATAATCTCAGTTCAGAGGAATGTTTTGACAACCCATTGGCATTCCATAAGACGAGCTTTATGGGCATATGGTTTGTTTAGAAACAAGACTTACTAAAAGATTTGTCATGGTAGTTATTTGATTCATTACTTCCCGCATTAGTTTCATCATTTCTTTCATTTCACTCACCAATGCATCGCTGTGAAGATTATTTTTATTGGAAGAAATTTGATCTATTTGGTTGGCAGCAACTTGAGCGTAAGTTTGCTGTGAGTTTTTATTTGGAGTAGTTTGACCTGGTTGAGCGCGTGCAGGTTGAGCGAAAGTTTGCTGTTTTTCGTGTTGTTCTTGATGCTGATTAGTTGAGGATACAAATTCAGCATCAGGTTTTAGAAATTTTTTTCTAAGTGGTAGGAAAGTAGACGCTTGCAGTTTTTTATATACTAAGCAGCCCTTGGTTACCTTCACAAAGAACACATTTAACATCATTTGTTCTGGATTTTCTTTCGCAGTCAGCCGATGCGTGATTACCAGCACACTTAATGCATTTGGGTTGTCTTCTACATCCTGATTTAGTGTGGCCATAGTGTTGGCATCTTGAGCATTGAGGTAACTCACGTTTAAAATGGGGTGGCTCAAAGGTAACTCGACTGTGGAGTAAGCTTTTAATGTTGTAGATATCTTTGTTATTTGGTTTTTGCTCTATTTCTACAACGAACATTGGAAGGGACCTTTTTGTTTGGCGATGTTTCATATTCCATATATTTGTAGTAGCATGTCCAAATTCTTCTAGAGCTTTTTTTATATCCCCAATATCGACGGAGGGATGCATATTTCTTAATATGACCTTAAAGCTCCTTTCATTTTTAGGTTTGTATGTATAAAATTCCGTGTTCTTACTTTCTAGCATTTTAACGATTTTTGAATAAATTTCCGGTGCCCCGGGCTGTATACGAACCCGAGTAGATGAAATCACTCTCATTTCATATTTATTATTTGCAATTTCGTTAAGCAGATTTAAAAGTGGGCGAACGTCCTCAACTTTATCTACAAAAATTGGTGGTGATTTAAGCGGTTTTTCCTCTTGTTTAGCAGGTTAGTCTTCTTTTTCTTCCACTACCAGTCCATCAAATCTATTCGAATTACTGAGCCAGTAGTTCAATTTTTGTTGCTTTGGTTTTTTCATTTTTTCAGGACTGTCTCTAAGTCTTTTACTACCTTTAACTTCGTTCCAATCTTCTTTTCTGTACGGAAAATCAATTATGGCGTTATGGATTTCGCTCATAGATCCTGCTCGTTCTCGCTGAGAAACCTTTAGTAAAGTCGCAATGTCTGTACTTTGTTTATTCATTTTTTCTAAACTTTGAACTTGTTTAGTTCCAACATCTGCTGGTGAATTTTCACTTTTTAATTGGTGTGTACCACCTTCTTTTACCGGAGGTGGTGTTCTATTTATAGGCATGAAATGTTTTTATAAAATTTGTGCAGTCGTTTTATATAAAATATAAAAAATATATAAAAGAATACAAAAAGAAAAAACAAATTAAAAGATTTTATTAAAAAATTACACAATTACACGGTAAGCGAATTGCAATTGGTATAATTTCAGAGTCAA
>NC_051846.1:161185056-161191413 GCF_002237135.1 Teleopsis dalmanni | reverse complement strand
TTAACCCAACCTTGGTGAATCACACTCTTATCATTCATTCACGTGAATATTTCCATGTAAGACCATAGATAACACTTTTAACAAAAACAGTCGAAGTAAATTTTATAAAGTGAATGTAAATAATTCAGACACATTAATTCAATAACATACATTAATGACTGACATTTATCGACATACGTGACATCACAGTTTTCATACTAATTTTGATTTCTTTCTCCGACACACAATCGCAAGTGCATAATAAAACAGATATAAAAATGTTTATTTATATTTTGTGTAGCTGTTTTAATATAAATATTTACCTTTTTTTATATCTGTTCTATATTGATTAACGAAATTAACAATATAATTTAGATAAACTAAAATCATTAACTAACAATGCATAATATTAAGAACTTAAACATATATCTATATATAAAAAAGGCACTATTCCAATTGTTCAAGTATATCAGATGTTTTTCTATTGACCTGACAGGCACTTTTTCTGTTGACCCGAGCTTACTTCTGGGGAATAAGGCTCACCAATAATAAAATGAGTACGGAACTACAGAAACGATGAGAATACACAACACAGAAAGAAGCGAAAATGCAGAGCAGAATGGGGCGTATTGTAGATGAGGGACAATGGTCCTCCTGGAACTCTGATCCCAAAATGATGATGTAAAATAGTGGTTTTTAATATTTATTACGTTTCCAAAAAATTGCACCCACCATCTAGTATTAACTGGTGGTATATGCAGTTCTCCCACTGATTATACAAAAATGGGTCGAATATACAGAAGACAACTATATTATTAATTAAGGCTTGATATATTAATATATTGAACTTGCATTGACATATACAATATTGGTATTGTCCCGAAAGAATAAATGCCCGATTAATCGAAATTGTACCGAAAGCACCAATCAGCTCAAAATAAATGCTGAATATAGAAAAGGAAACTCATTCTACATCAGTTCTATAGGTATATAAATGAAAGCATTAGTAAAAAGCGACTACCTTGGCAAACGTCAGTAAGTTAAGAAATGCCAGTGTGTTACGAAGTCAGAATGGTTGCAACTAATTTTACTTAGCGAAATATAGAGAAAATCAACAGATATTCAGAATTGTTAAGCCGACACAACTTTTATTTTCTTAAATTAGATACATTATATACCATAATACGATTTATATTTTTAAGTGGAATAAACAAATATTCTTACGTTAACAATCTTACATAAATATTTAAACGATCACTATTAGGTACTTTATACAAAATCTTAATTTCAGTAAGGCTTTTATTAATATTACTTTTATTTAAATATTTTATAACGATATATTAATATTTATATTAGTATTGTAACTTTCTGAGATCAAATTTATTAATACTCATCAAAAAACTTTTAACAATTTCTTGCGCCATCTGTTGCTCAGCAGTAGGAGAAATTTATTGTCGATCGCTAATCACAGACACAAACCAAAGCTCATTCCAGATCAACAGAAATGCTTCGCGTGCAGGAAAGAATTTTATATAAGTAAAATAAAAATAGTATTTAATTAAAATTTGATTTGCTTTATTTTTTATCTCATTATTAATAAAATTCTATATTTATTTATTTTGATCGTTTATTTATATATTTAAGTTATTATTTTGTTATTATTATATATTAGTATTTATTATTATTATTATATTTATTATTTTATTGTTATTATATATTATTATTTTGTTATTATTATTGAAAATAGCGTATTTAAAAAATAAATAAGATTAATTATTAATGTGTATATAGGCAATTTTCACATAATGCAATGCGGAAAATGTGTCTTTTGTGTAGGAATTTAATCCAACTCAGACTGCAGAGAAGAAAGAGAAACTGCATATCATGTGGTTGGGGAGTGCCCGGCACTGATGCATAAGCCGAAGAAAGAACTAGGAGGATATTTCATAGATCATAAGGATTCAAGACTAGGAAAAATAGGCTTTATACTGTTTTTTATTAAAGAAATCGGACTTAGAGAAACACACTAATCCGACTAAGTGGAACAATAGATCTTTTAGGTCGCAGTGCACTACTCCTTTTCTTATTATTGTGAATAGAATGTAGTAACAAACGGGGTATTGAATTTCTACAAACCGATGCGCAGCGATCATGAAAAAACCTTTTTCTGCTGTTAATCGAACCTAACCGATTTTAACTAAACAGAAGTACATCCTCCGCACAAAATCCAAAATGTCATTAATAAATAAATGTCATATCTAAATTATTTCCTGCAGGGATTTTTTTACATCAAGTTAAAATACATATGGAATGCAACGACACCATGAAAGATATTTTATAATGCAAAGAGAATCTAGGCGATCTTTATCGACTATAACTCGGTAAGGATCACTTATAAACCACTTAAAACTTGGTAAGGATATCACTTATAAAGGATCTTTACCTATTAGTTATGAATAGGAACTTTGGGCTCAGTAATCTCCGAGCAGTCACAAAAAATGTAAGCAGAACTCTCACAATAAATGAATAATGTCAATTCTTTGTGGAAAAATATTTATTGAATTCGTATATTTTATTTTGAATACATCCCCACGCCTGCGAGCAGAAGCTAGTGATATTCTATATATTAAACTTTACTTTCAAACTTCATTCATATATTACAACATATTTTTTTATATACAAATAGTAAATAAAAGTGCCAAAATAAAGCATAAAATTGCTCCTAAGTATTATTACAATTATGTATTTGTAGATGAGTTGACAAAATAATTTCTTAAATCAATTTAAAAAAACTGTTGGGCTATAAGTCGATAGTCTTTTAAAAAAAAATCAAAAACGATAACACGATTTGTGAATTTAGATTGGATTCATGTGTTTGTGTGATCGAAAAGTCTCGAGAATTTTGAATATTTATTCATTGCATCTTATTTAATCATTTAATGCTTTGTGAATTAATTAAACAGATACGGCATGCTGCATCAACTGGCAGATAACAACAAGAAGATGCTTTGCTGAGATTCCTGGGCAAAAACTAAGCCCAGGATGATGTTAAAACTTAGAAATTTATGTGGAAATAAAACAGCGTCCACGCACTACTTGATTAAAGGAGAGAACGGTAGCGTGATAAAAATCAACCAACAATAACCTTTCTCAATACAAAATCAATTCACCTTCTGCTCAAAAAGTATCCGGATTTTGTGGTTTGTTAACTATTCCTTAAGTAATAGACCTTTTTCAAAAATTTTTTTTGTTACAGCAGCTGTTAATGTGAGACTACCTCAAGTGCATTTCACGATTTTTACTATGGAAAATTCTTGTTTTACGCGATTTTTTGACCAAACACGGCACCACTGTCATCGCTCAGGCACCATATTCGCCAGATCTGGATCTGTGAGACTTTTTCCTTTTTTTTTTGCTCCTTCGTGGTAAGCGTTTTGAGTTGAATGAATCGGTAAAAGAGAATTCGCTGAAGGAGCTAAAAGCCATACCTTCACGGGTCTACGAAAAGTGTATGGAAGATTGGGTTAAGCGTTGGCATATGTGTATCGCTTCAGAAGGAGATATATTCTGAAGGAGATAAAATAAATTTGGAATAAAATTAAAATTTGTGTGTTTTATTTACAAAATCCGAGTACTTTTTGAGTAGAAGGTATATATAAATTGCTCTTTCATTTTTTACATTTTTTCATTAATCCTCCTTTTTTTAATAAATGGAGATATAATAACGGTGTTATATGATACAGACCGAAATTGGAAATTTTTACGAAGTAAATTGTAGTCTTAAATGGAATATACAGCAAAGCTTAATTTTACGTGACCATTAATTTTGGAAAATGATTTTTATATTTATAAAACTCCAGCATATAAAATAATCACTCTGTGGTGTATCTTGTAGTTGCGTATTTTCACATATGATCCGTTTAGAAAAACTATTGATTAATTCAAAACTATCAAACTCTGACAGTGCAATAATGCGTAAACGGCTATAATGACACAATTTCGTGCATTTAAAGTAAGCATTAAACCTTAATAATTAAAGAGATTAAACGTCTTTCAATACACCTTTGCAAACCAGTAATCTCTTCAGATTGCGTAGACTAACGGAAAAATTTCACATGCCCATAACAGTTTGACATTTGACAGCGTGGTATTAGAGCCATGGTGTGCCATTTGATTTATTAATGAGTTTCAGTAGCGTTGCAAGGCATTTGGTATCACTGTGTGGTCATTTAATTGCACAGTATCACGCAGATTTAGTTAACCAAATTCAGATGCAGAAAACTTGCTGAGCACAAACCCACCAAGTCAAAAGAAATCAACAGCAGTGAACATGTTATTGATTAATTAAACGCAAGCTCAGGAAACTACTTTAAGACCACGCGGGTGGCTAAATCCTCAACTGCACAGTTGTCCACAATATCAATTTAACTCCGGCAAATCCATTTAAGCACTTAATTTTTATTGCACTGACACAATATAAATTAAGCAAACTAGCAAAAAATAAAATAAAATCATCTACATTTCAGCACTGAAACTTGGCGCTATCAACACGATTTGTCACATACTTATGTATACGATTAAAATGAAAGATTGCTTTACTCTATTTTGCAAGTAATTAGTGTGTAATTAGCAAATATGTACATTGTAAACTAATCAGTAGGCAACATGCTTCCATCTTGTACCCAATCATCTTGTTACCACCAACTGCAATTAGCTGCAGTCTGTGTATTTTCCGCAGTAGTCGAAACGTGGTAAAGTGCCAACCGTTTAGATAAAATTTTAAAAGAAAACTTTACTTTGCAAACTTACCTTTTTAATGGCCGCTTCGGCACTGATCACGTACAAGTCCACAATGCCCAGCAGGCAATCATCGCAACGACACACGTCATCACCCAATACAAGTGACCCCAATGACCCAATGCTGCTTGTTGAGTCCAACGAATCAGTACGTCTTAAACGACTGCCGTGTGGTCCTGATGTGCTTTGAGCTGCATTCTCTATTTTACGCGCCAGCAACTGCTCCATTAGAGTACGCGGTCGTGATGAAGAAGGAAATAGTGCCATTTTTGCTTTGTATATTTTCTTATATGCACAAGTGCAAGTTCGTTACTTAAGTCTTTTGTATATTCACACGTATTGAGTAATTATATAGTTTAATTTTTATTTTAACAAAACCAAAATTATAATCAATTGCAATATTAACTAGATTTATAATTGAATAAAATAATTTTAATTCATTTTAAAAAAATTTGCATTATTATTATTATTATATACATAATAATTATTAATAATATTTTTTATACATATTTCATTTTCGGTTACATGACACCTTTTTTAAATTAAACGATTGTTTAATATTTTTTTATAAAATATTCTATTTATTATCATCATTACATTATTATTATTATAATACCATTATATAAACATGTATTATTATTGTTGCATAATTATTGTTTTTTGTTTAAAATAATATTTAAATATTATAATAAAATATATTAAATTATATAATACAATTTATTATAAATTTTTTATATAAACACGTATATTCATTTATTTTATTATTTAATTTTTAAGAGTTATTTTTATTAAATTAATTATATTTGCCACTCAAAATTAAGTTTTATTAATTTTATATTTTTGAATATTACTCTCACTTCAATAAAAATAAAAACATTTAATTGCTAAATGAATTACTAACCGCTGTTTGAAAATTATACATAATATATCTTTTATATTTATATCAGATCTTTAGTTAGATAATATTATATGAAGGTACTAAATGCTATATTATATGAAATTTAAAAATTTACTTGATCTAGGTTGTAGTCGTTTTATACTTAGTTAAGGTTAATAAACTAAAAGCAAACAACTAAGCAGAACATGAACGAACCCTATCAGTTCAAAAAAATAAATGTTTATCCAATTATTTAATATAATTAATAATAATTATTAATATAGTTAATAATAATAATTAATAATATGATTAATTATTATTAAAAGTACAAATAAGAATTATTAAAGATACTATTAATAATAATTAAAAAATTAGTAATAATTATTAAAAATATTAATAATTATTAATTTTATTAATATTTAATTAATCTATTAATTTTTAAAATGCTAATAATTATTATAAACCTTTTTAAAAATAATTGCTATAAATATTGATAATTAATAATAATATTATAGTAATAATTTTTATAAAAAATATTAACAATTATTATTAAAAATATTATTAATTATTATTATTAATCTATTAATTTTAAAAATATTAATAATAATTATTGAAAATGTTAATAATTATCAGTTTTTAAAAATTATTACTATAAATACTAATAATTATTAATAATATTATAATAATACATAATAATAATTAAT
>NC_051846.1:161181049-161184956 GCF_002237135.1 Teleopsis dalmanni | reverse complement strand
ATTGAAAATAAGTCTGTTAGTACCAATTGAAGTTATATGTTTGGATATAACTTCCTTTTTGCTCAGAAGTGAGACCCATCTAAACCTTTGCTGTTATTTGCACAACACCTGGTCTAAAAAGTGCAATTCCACATTAAGTGAAAACATAAATGCTAACACTCTTCATGCATAACTTTAAGTGTTTACCACAGCCACCACGAGATTCTTTGCCAAATATTATATGGTTCTAACCCTTGGGTTTTTAATTATACGGTAACTCAATGAGTCTGTAGGCGTAAGTTAATCCCTTGGGATCGCCGGTGTAACCTAACCTAACTGTCACTAAGGCTTTAAACCATGGTGCTCTTAATACACGGTTCAGTATATTTCACATATCTCCATTGAATTTCCAAAGAATGCTACCGGCACTCATTGAAGCTATGCGTTTGGATATAGTTTCCTTCTTCTTCTTCTCAAATGAAAGTAACTGAAAGCAGTTAATGGCGTAACTTTTGGTTTTAACCACAGCCACCTCGATAATCTCATTAAAAAGACGAATTTCAATTGGTCAGGACAGCTGAAGCTGTAGGCTCTGTAGGATTAGTGAAACACATTCACTACCATTTATATTCTAAACAGTATCGGATGGTGCTTATTGGATTTTAGTCGCCTCTTAGACAAGCATGTCTACCCTCGGGAATATTCTAAAAAAATGTTGCATGTCTGATCTCTATGAACGCAAAAAAAAAAATTGGAAAATAATTTATTTCCTGATTGGCAAAACGCCTACTCCGCCGCTGATTTTATAATATTTATCAAAAAAACTATTTAGGTACAATGTTTTTCATCAAAATAGTTAAATTCAAGGAAACTTTTATACTATATATATATTGCAGTCATAGTATCTATCCTCATTTTTATTGAATATACCAACGGTCTGAATTTTGTTCCCTAATTGTATAAAAAATAATGACAAAAAATTAATTATTCATAAAATAAGTACAGGTCATTAAATATCGATTACTGTAATAAAAAAAAACTACATACATTAAAAACAGAAACGATTTCAGTCATATTACTGTAATACTTATCTCTCTAATAGAAATAAATGAATGCAAATAAACTATGGGTTTGTTAGTGTCAAATTAGAAAATATAATAAAAATTTTTGCAGTAGTTTTTAAAAAGGTTTAAGAGTATTCATTTGTTTTAAATAAATCATTTAGAAAAGATATTGTGAAACTACATAAATTAACAAACCACTGAATTGGGTAAAAATATATTAATGGGTAACGGGAAATTCCTCCCATTCTGGATGTTTAATTAAATTTTACGTGTCTCATACTTTGATATTAAAACGATATATTTCAGATAACGAATGTGGTCCAATAAAAGTGAAAATTTTGACGTCTCCAATTTTATTCCAATCAAAATCCCGTTAATCGTTAATATTGCTACAAAATAATTTTAAAATAATAATTCATCATAAAAAGTTAGAAGATAATATATAAAATATATAATTTTGGAACAAGACTAATAATATTTTTCATTGAGACTCTTCCTTACATATTTGAAGACAGTCTCTTAAGGAATCTTATTTGATAATTTTTTGATATTATTGTCAGAGCAGGCACAATTTCACTATCCATTTTGCCAGAACTATGGTTCAGCATATGCTATGTGATCTTCCTTTTCTGAATAAGGTTCTTTCTCATCTCATACTTTGTTTATTATCGATAGCATTTTCCTTTAATATACAAAGTCATAGATCGATGTAGCGCCATTTTCATTCAATTAATAATTAAATAATTATTTAAGAACTATAATTGTATAACAAATATAATCTGAACTTTCAAGATCTTGATCATTAGGTCTTAGGTCAAACCTAATCTTTTTCTTATGATAGACCTAATAGTATATTCTTATATAGGAGACTTAAAGACAAAAGCAAAGATGACACAGTACTAATACTAAATTCTGCTTGCATAAAATTCGAGCTTACAAACCTTACATATACGTTATAAAAAAAGTAAAGTAAAGTAGAAATCTCTGACTAGGTTAAGGTCTAGTCTTGTAGTCCTTTGTATATTTTAATTGACGTTTCAGGAAATTGTGATGTGTATGGTGCACTACCGCCGTCATACTCTAATTTCAGATGCTATTTTCTTTTCAACTATTTATTTGCATACTGTGTTATAATGATTGAGAGTATTCTTAATGAGTTCACATTTTTCACATGAATTTCCCGCTGTTATCTCTTTCATTTGTTAAACTTTTACAAACATATTTTATCTCCTCCTTACAATGAATCATAATGTAAGATCGTTGTAATACAACTGAAGTATTTTATTAGTACAATTTTATTTTCAATGTTTATTTAATTTTTTTGCTTTTAAAAATTATATTTATTTAACCGCCGTTGGAAACTGTTTCTAATTAAGATTATTCAAATATTTTTATTTCAATATGTCCAAGTATATATAAAAAATAATATATTGTTTAATTCACGTTCTCAAACTTTCCAACTTTGAGATACAATAATTTTCTAGACTGCAGTTAATCCTTCAAATAAAGATAATGACACGTATGTGTCAGGAAATTGTAATTGTTTTTATAGCCCTAGCCCTGATACAGTTGTCTGTGTAAGTTGTAAGCATGAAGTACCTTAATGTGCATATTTTCGTATAATAGATGAGGAATGATCTCAGATATTAATGAATAATGTTAAATAATCAAAAAATTTATAACTTTTAAATGTGCATTGTAATTAGTTTAATTTAGATAACAATCTTAGATAACTTAGCAGAAAGGCAGGTGTTAGATTTGTCTAAGTTCTATAATCTCGGGTAAATATGAACTTAGAGAGATAAAAACGCTGATTTATTTACTTAGTTACTTATTTGATCATAAAAGCCCATTATTGCGTTTCGACCTACCATTTGGATGTTAATTTATTTAATCACGTCAATTTCATGATAGAGCTCATACAGCTCGTGATTCATTAGGATTCAGTAATCGTCGCCAATTCGTAGAAGAGCAAAGATCTTGTGAATAACTTTTTTCTCAAACACTTCCAGAGCTGTTTCACCATTCTATGATAGTGTCCATACTTTTGCGTCATACAAAAGCATAGGCATTGGTAAGCGATCTATAAAGCATAGGTTTTGTCGGTCGAGAGACAGCTTAACATCCCAATTGCCTACTCAGTCCGTAGTAGCTTCTTTTGGCAATGAACATTTTTAGCCTGATTTTCTGGCTGACATCATTGTTATTAGTTATGGCGGTAGAAAGAAAAATTAAATCCTTGACAGCTTCGAAAATATAGTCGACAGGAACCAGAACGGCACTTGAATAAAGCATATCTCTGATATTACTTGCCATATACTTCGTTTAACCTCATTTAATGCTAAACCAATTTTTGCAGATTCTTTTTCTATAGAAACAAAGCCAGCATTAATATTAGGTTTGCTACGGCTAATGATCTTAATATCCCCAGCATAAGCACGGAGCTAGAGACATTTATAAAATATTATACCTTTACGATAAAAACGTGCCATGCTCATTTTCAGTTTCATAACGAAATTAAAGAGATTACATGATAAGGGATCACCTTGTCTGAGGTCCGCATGATAGGGTTTAAAGAGACTGAATTTTACCTTAACGGAAAAAACCGTCGCTACAGGTATTAGACTAATTCCGTGGTAATTGTCGCAAATCGTAGAATCACTTATTTCCAGTGATGTTGTATATGTTAGAATCATCAATAAAATACTGTCGAACGAGAAAAGAAAAGAAAGAAAACTGAAGGTTTCAAAAAATTTAACCTTAAAAAAAGGTGGATGAAACTATTAGCAAATAAAAACTTGATTAATGTATGCATATTGGAACAACCTTTTATTCACCCAGAGTACCAATGCTAAGGATATTAT
>NC_051846.1:161169688-161180949 GCF_002237135.1 Teleopsis dalmanni | reverse complement strand
TTTTAATTATTAAATTTCAATACTATTCTGTTTATAGAGGCATTATTTATTGTATGATTTATATATTTTTTCTTATGTATAGAACCTAATCTGGGAATGAAGTACTGAGAAAGCATGCTAATGTTACTCCACAACTCGCACGGGCGAGACCAATATTTTGTGAATATAAGTTGTAATTTAACGTCAAATTTTTCAGAGGGAAGTGACTATTATACTTAATAGAAACTAGTATATTTCATAAAGAGGTTTTTCGTAACTCTGTTTAAGTAAATTTATTTAATCAACATAATATTTAAATAATATAATACTATTAATACTTTAAAATACTTATTAAATATAATATTAATATTTAAAAAGTTCAATTATTAATTGAAATTCTTGGTAAAGCCTGTAGTGTACACTCTAATGCTACTAAAAAATTAAATTTAGTTATTCTCTAGTGAAAAGTGAAACTAATTCTTTCGAAAATCAACTCTTTTTAAATTATTTTAATTTAGTGTTTTG
Organism: Teleopsis dalmanni; assembly: GCF_002237135.1. NCBI lineage: Eukaryota > Metazoa > Arthropoda > Insecta > Diptera > Diopsidae > Teleopsis > Teleopsis dalmanni. Next base: position 161,180,445 of record NC_051846.1, on the reverse strand, counting down.
ACTTTAACCATTCGTTAGCTTAAAGAACGCTTTATGGTAAATATGCCACATAAAGACTTTCATTTTGACTTTTCCGAAGATGTCTACAAGCTGGTTTATTATTCCTCTGTAATGTTTACAAGTCAAAGGTTTTATGTCACCACAAGTTTTGAAAATGGGTAATTATAAACATTAAACACTTTGTTTTTAATTTTTTTTTTTAGTGCTTTTAGGTGGCATTTTGACAGTTTTCTTTCTCTATTTTGGACAAACGGCGGTGTTATGTAATATGTGAAAGGCCCTTTAGAGTGAGCAATAACAAATACGAGTATTTTATCCAGGCAACTTCTTTTAAAACAATTTGCAGTTGTATTAGTTTTACTTTATCTTTCTGCAAATAGTATAATATGAATACAGATTGAAAGCACATCCTTTAATATTGTATAAATGAACAATTTAATTTTAAATTAAGTTTTGTGAATATTAACTAACTCCATTTTTTTTAAGAATATTGAAAAAATATTCATTATATTCAGCAATCATTTTCTATGTCTTTATCTATGTCTTTGTCTTTATCCAGAACTACAGACGAAATGATTTCTACATTTAGGAGATTGTTTCTTCGCCCATATTGCACAAATAAGGATGATGGACTTTCTTAACTTTATTTGTAAAACGGAATGGTTTAACCACGATGGCATGCAGAATTAATCTAAAAGGAAGCAATAGATAATGTAGTTTATCTCCTTTCAGCAGACTTTAAGGGTATTGTAATGAGCAGTAGATATCTCTGAGTGAAAGTGTTGATAGTTGCATTAATCGACTCGCACTCAATCTTATCTAATCTATATTCGTTTTACAACAACCCTATAACTCAATTTTATATTTTTAATATCTAATATTAATATTATTGAATTAAATATATGTAGAGTGCTAGAATTTTATTATTTCAATAATATCTTTTTTATTTCTTTCCGTACCTGATGTAAAATTATATATCTGTGTTTACTTTTCGTAACGGTAATAAGTATAAACTTATTGAACTAACACTTTTGACCACAATTGTGTAATCGCAGTTGTTTATATTAAAATAACAATAACAAAAGCAATAACCAGTTAATAAATATTATTGTTGTTTTAGCAATTAGGTGTTTATACTCAGATACTTGTGTACTCGTACTCAACACATATAAATTGATGTTGATTTTAAAAGCCAGTAAAATGCACACGACTCGAATAAGTTGGCAAAAACCACGCAATATAACCGATATGACACAATTTACACAATTACTTTAAATAACTTTAAAATTTTCCTTTATGTGTTCGCAAAAATAAATACAACTTTATGTATATTCGGTAAGTACTTTAAATTAGTATGGTAAATAAAGTTATAGCATGTGTTAATGTGCAAAAATACTTTGGCACACTTTTTACTATATTTGCATATCTTAACTTGCTTCAAACGCCCACTTTCAATGTAGGCACTTGATGAAAAAAAAAAAATTTAAATCTAAAATTGCAATTCACATTTTAGAAGTTTTGCAATTTTTACTTCAAACCATTAAATTTGTTCTGTAACTAATTAAGAATGTTTTCGGTCAACTATAAGACCACAGAGTTTAAAAATAATAATTCTATCAAATTTATTTTTAACAATTATCACAAAAAGATTGTACGGTTATTATTATACATAAATACTTATCGGTTATAGTATACACAATGTGAAGCGAAACCGACAGAGTCATTTACTATAGTTTTCACAAGTACAGATATTTTATATTTTATTATTAAATAAAATGCAGGATATATCTAGAATCCCTTGTATTCGTAGTTCAGTCTATTTTTAGACTTTCTAAAGGTATTTTGAGCCATTCTCTATGTTCAATAAAATTAGAGTTTAAAGCAGGCTAGGGACCAGACGGGCGGCTGACAGGTTAAAATTGCCAGTCAATTTATCGAAGAACTATGCAGAACATATCTAGAAACATTTAAATCCTTAGTTCAGTCTGTCTTAAGACTTTTTAAGGAATTTAAATCCTGTTTCTGTATTTAATGAAATTAGAGTTTGGAAACATTGGCTAGACGGGTGATTGAGAGGTTGCAGCTGCTAGTCAAAATATCGAAGAATTATGCAGGATATATCTAGAATCACTTGAATCCGTAGTTTAGTCTATCTTAAGACTTTTTAAAGGCATTTGAATCATTCCCGTCTCTGCGTTTAATGAAATTAGAGTTTGAAAGCAAAGTAATGACCAAAGAGGCGATTGAAAGGTTGAAGCTGCTAGCCAAAATATCAAAGAACTATGCAAGATATATCTAGAACTACTTAAATCTGTAGTTCAGTTTATTTTAAGACTTTCTAAAGGTATTTGAATTATTCTAGTTTCTGTGTTTAATGAAATTATAGTTTGGGACGATTAGGAGGTTGAAGCTGCCAGCCAAAAAATTATAATAATAATGTGTATATGTGTCTATTTATTATTATATAATACATTATGATATAACTTAGTGTTAAAAAATAGTATGGTTGATCCAGCATTCTACCTGAAGAATCCCTACTCAAAGCAATATTTCTGGTTACGGGTTGATTAGTAGATTATTAAGCATTTTGGTCACATTTTCGTGAGTTTGAGTCAATATGCGGTCGTACAATATCTCTTATCTTATTTGTTGCACAAAAGGTAAATTCTTTTGTAATTAAGGAATTTTACAGATTGAATATGGTTCAAATTAGATAAGAGATACTAATAAAAAATGTAATTAAATGTTTGAAAAGAATGTCCTACTTAAAAAAGAGAGTCTCATTCTTGCTAGATTTTTTAGATATCTTTATGTGGTATATACTAATACTAAAATTTTCTTCAATATGGGATTGAAGAATTTCTTGATAGGTTGTCTTATATAAAATCCGATTATTGTTATGGCTAGTATATTTCTAAAATAACAATTTGAATTGTATGTTAACAAACTCTTCTGGTTTAATTATAACGGATTAAGTTAATAACTCTAAGGATTAATTTCCCCTCAATTCAAAGGGATTAACTTAATAATACTAAGGAACTAACTAAATTGTCCGAACTTAATAATCCCAACGGATTAACTTAATAAACCAAAGGGATGTATTAAACTGATAAGCGATTATCTAATCCTGTAGGATTAACTTATTAGCTCTAAGGGATAAGATTGTTAATCCTAAGGAATGAATTCATTAATTCAAAGGGATGAACTCGGTAATCTAAGGGATTAACTCATAAATTCTAATTTATTTTCATTAATTCGAACAAAGTAAGTGATTTCTGCAATGTATTGTAGAGTGGTCTTTTGGGTAACATTTACTTTGCCGCAGTACTCTTATGTTAACTGCAGAAAATATAGCATATTGTTCACTTGGCTATACTGAATCTTTAGAGTCTTTTTATATATTTATTTACAGAAACAGTTACAACATTAGTATATTTTAAAATAAAAGGATAGGATTCTTTTCGACTACACTGAAGAAATTTAGATGTTATAGAAAATTTTTTGTTTTGATGAACATTAATTAAATGCAAAAATTTATAGAAGCATTGAATTCAAATATGTAAAAATCCAATTAATAATTCTAAAAGAATTTAAAAACACTGTTTAGGGTCTTGGAGAGTATATGAATTAAATTCAATATTTTCATATACTATAGTTGAAATTATCTAATACCAATTTTTTTTTATTTTTATGTAATCCAATTTGAACCTTACTCAACAGTTTTCTATATAAATTTTTTAAAATAGTTTTAAACTCTTTTCATTTCAAACATGTATCTAAAAAACAATTTCCAAGTTCAATTTTTAAATATTTATACATATATGTTATATGTAGGAAATGTATCTTGTATGCAAGTATATATGTTTGTTTGTAACTACAATAAATACTTCTATGAGTATAGTATATATTATGTTAATCTGATTGATTCGCTTTTTCATAGCACATTTTCTTGTTTATAAAAATTTTGTTTTTATTTAGTCTGTCACCTTTCACACACTATTTTCTTGTGTTTTTCTGTTTTATCTTCTTTACTTTTATATAGTTTTTATGTGCATTACTTATACCTCAAGGTGAAGGTAAGCTTTGTAATAAATTACTAAATAAAAAACTAAATTAAGGTTTGTACAAGAAACCTAAATTCGTGGCGCACTATGTGCCATGCCTTCCCCACACTTTCTGAAGCATAACATTGATAATGACTCACGACTCTGTTTTAGCTTGATTACTGCCTTTGACACTGATTTCTTAATTCTGGGTTAGGTAGGTCTTTGCTCTTTTTTTTTCATTCTCTCTATTTCCCTCTCTCTCGCTCGCTCTCTCTCTCTCTCTGTCTTTATAGCTCTTCTAATAGTGAAGCAATAAAACACAACGGTAAAAAGCATTACTAAGTATTATAAGAGCCAAGAAGAACAAGAGAATACTGGTAGTGCATTAAAGCCATTGTTGCAACATGTTTTTAAGTTGAACTTATTCGTTCGTAATTCATACTTTACTATAAACTGCATTTTGTATAGAGCATACACATATATACACATATATTTATTAGAAATGCAAAATAGTAAAAATACAATAGAAAAAAAAATAATAGCTAAGATATTATATTATTTATAATAATGATTTTTGAGATTTGAGGAAGTTGTACTTAAGTTAATGCAATTCAATTTTGTTTTTCTATTGTTTTTTCTTATTTTTTCGTTTATTTCTGTGGTTTTTATCTTTACTGTATACAAAGTATCTATGAATATTTCTAGTGAATAGCACACATTTTATTGTGATGCTGGCATTCTACATCTTAATTTAAAACTTAATATAAAACTGTGTGTAGTCAATGGTTGACTCCCAGTCAAATTATAGGTGAGGTTTCAACCTCAACCTTAACATTGTCTAAACTATTATATGCTATTAACGAAAATTTAGATTTAGATTGTTTTACACAATTCATATATATATAAAATAATATATATTATGCTTTGATATGTAAAATAAAATTTTGTACATATACACCAGCACTAATACTCTGTATTATAAAAATAATGTTTAACTTAGATTGCATATAAAATTATTACTCTAAGCTATTTTTTTTAAATTTATACTATTAAGTTTCATATATTTTTAAGTACTCATTTATTCATATATATTTTTTAACATAAATAAAAAAAGTTAAAAATCATTTAAAATGAGAGGCTTTGAATTGGTTTTGAATAAAAATAAAAAGATACATTTGCACATGCTCAACGTCTTTTATGTTTATTCCAACTTTGGAAGTTGTTTCTGGCCTCAATTCTGGTCGAGAGAAAAATAAAAAAAAAACGACTGAAAGAAGAACTCAAAAGTGGCACAGTCTTGCCAAAATTATGCCACAGTAAAATGTATAATTCCGCAAAAGAAAAATCTGCGGATGATAAGTACTTTGATAAAAAGTGTTTATAATAAAAATAAATAAATTTAAAGAAATTGAGTCCAAGCTGAAAATATTATCTTCGACAGTCATTATTATGGTTAATATTAAAGTGCTTTTAAGATTTTTATATATGTATATATGTATATATTTGTGAAAAATTTTTTTACTTTCATACACTTTCTCGTTTATTATAAACTTAGAAAATTATTTGATACCAATTTTCATATATAAAAATATCTCTTGCATTTGTCTTTTACACATGAAAAATATATTATTAACTAATAGTAAAAATATAGTATAACAGTATATTATAGTAATATAATTTAGTAATATTACAGAGTAATATAATAACAGTAATAGTTAACTATTGCTTGTATAGTATGTATATATTATCAATAATAATTAAATTATGTTTAAAATAAAAGTATTAAATATCGGAACATATATATATATCTGTTATAAACAAGACAAATTCCAAAATTCAAATTATTCAAGTTAAATCAGTAAAATAAAATTTATCAAGTTAATTAACAAGTACTTAAATTACAAATTGAATTGCAACCAAACTCAAATTGGTATACCGGTATTTCGAACTAGTGGCAACACTACGTCTATATTGTGCCCTATGACAATATTAATATATTAATTAATATTAATATTATTAATTAATATTATTAATATTATAATTAATTAATATTAATATTAAATAATAAATATATATTAATATATTGCTTGTTATGTTATTGGAAAAGTTTTTGTTAAAAACTCAGCTATATAATAATAATGTGATAGTGTTGTACTTGGTTGGTGAACTACAAGGAATAATTGTTACAACTCTCCAGTATCTCGTTATGCATTAAACTGTCGAACCAAAATAAGTTAAAAAAAATCTTAATAAGTTTACAAATCCAATGCTGATATTCCAAATCTATTGCAGAAGCAGTTTGAAAAGTAAAAAGCTATATTATTGATAGGGCATTCAAGTATTGATGTAGACGAAGACTTAAGGACGTATTCATAATATCAGCTGTTAGACAATAAGCATTATTTATGTATAAACTATCCTTTATTTGGTTTTAAGTTACCTTGTATATAGTACAACTAATTGCTTTTTAGTTATTTTTGGACTAAAAACTTAGTCTTAAAGCCATGCTTGCAACGATGTTTATATTATAGTCGATATAATTGCTCTTTTGGTTATTTTTGGATCAAAAATTCAGTCATAAGGCCTTGCAAAAAATGCACACATATGAGTTGAAGTGACGTTTTACAAACTTAAAAGAGGACAAAGTTTCACCTATGTTCTCACCGATATTCTCACCGATGGGCTCAATAAAACTCAAGCGTGGCTGCACCCGTACAAATCCGTATAATTATTAAATATCATCTTCGCTGATGAGAAACATTACCCAATTGAGCATTTTGTATATAAACAAAAAAATTGAGTTTACTTAATAGATTGATCATAAAAAAATTTATATACTCTAATAGCAGTATGAAGTCAATCGTCTTTGTTCGTGATGCTTTTGGTGATGTCCCAGGTTTTCCTCTGTATACCATATGTATGAGGACTGTGGTCTTAAGATTAATCTACCATCAAAAGGTTTTAGAAAATGCTCTAATATTATTACCAAACAAATTAGAGATACTTTTAATTTCAAAAGTGTGCTATAGATTGTGTTCAAGAATATTAGTGTAGTGCCTATAATTTTAATCATTTCCTCATCAAATGCCTCATCAAACATATCAAATGTTTGTAGTAGAAGTCGGTAGCGATATTCATTGTCGGTGTTGTCCACATTTTTCACATCTCCATTCCGATAAGAGGTTTTACAAAAAATATTCATTTATCAAAAGGTTAAATGCGTGGGACACAAATTTGTTCGAAATATTTTTAAATTAAGAAAAAGAAAAATTATGCGGTGTGATAATCTAACACTTTATTAATTTATGCGTTTGGTTAAAAATATTTTTACATAATATTGTCATTATTTGTCAAAAATGAAATTAATTTTCTATTTTTATGTTTCAACTTAACTTTTTTGTACATAAATTGACTTTTATCCCTTATTTATGGAAGTCACCAATATTCAGTAAAAAGTTTGACAATTTTTTATTGATAATTTTTGAAGACATGCAATAATGCTACTAAGGAAGTAGATTGAACTAAATTTAATTTAACACTTTTGATGAAAAGTTTTTGATAACTTTTATATACCAATAAATGTCAAAAACAAATTTATCAAATGTTTCAAGATAAAATAGGAAATAATAGTAATATTTATATTAAATAGTTGTAAGTTCTTAATAGACTCAGATGAACAAGTAGTCTTCATTTAAGAAATATTTGAATAGTAGAATTAAAATTTCATTACTTTGCTAAGACCATAATTTAGACTATAATTAACATCTAAAATGCTTGCTCAATATTTGAAGCGATATTTAGAGGGCAGATAAGTCACTCTCTGGTGAATATGTAAGGTGGTTCAATGCTCCAAAGACAAATGATTTCGTAATTGTCATGGTTATGGTTCGCAGAACGTGAAAGAGCAGAAAACAGTTTATGCGGTTGATACAAATACGCAGAGAACTATATGATATATATACCAAGTCGTTACAAAAAATTTTAGTAATTTGCATATGCAAATAACAGAGTATAGGGATGAAGATTTCATACACAAAACTTTAAAAATAATATTAGAGTTTATAAAATTCTGTCTTAAATAAATTTTTTAATATATGTGGAATAATAACGTAAAGAGAACACATATAAGCAAAATTAAATAAGTAACCTTTATAATAAAATTCTCTTACACCAAATTTTTATAACCGCAAACATATGCGATTGAAATGAGTTTATACCTATTTTTTTTATTTGATGTGGAGTTGCAGTTTTCAAACAGGTGCTGTGTTGCAAAGAAGAGTAGAGCTGTAAGATAGGCCTAGTTCTCCTCCAAGGAGGAAACTATATCCAAACGTATACCTTTAACGTTAGAGTTGTGAGATTAACATTGTGCTAAGCCTTAATGGAAAGTCATCATGTTATATAACTTTGCATTCTGTCATACCACAGTTTTGGGGGCATACCTAGTAATTCTATTATTATGTCCTATTTCTGGTTAACACATTTTTGTATGGATTTTGTATGATTAATGATAAAAAAATTCTACAACATGTTTGTAAAGCATAATTTTTTACTGTGTTGAAAATTTATGTGTCAACTCTAGTTGTACAGAATAAGAAAATAGCGACAGACGTGAATGATAAATGTTAATAGAGTGTGAAAGTAATAGATTGAATATAAATCACACTAGTAGTATGTAATTCAATGCTACATATATAGGTGTATATATAATATAAACAAAGACGTATAAAAACGATATCATATAGAATTATTGCAACGATTCCAAAGTGAACTTTTATAATAAATTGCGCATTACTAGATAAATTGTTTTGTGACTAATAATTGTGTCACAAAAGATTAAGACATTTCAAGATATCATTGAAAATTTTAGTTGCAACTGTGTTGCAAGATTAAGCAAACAGTACCTGTGGTTTTGTGAAAAGAAAATGAAGAGATAAGATGTTCATTATAATAATCATTTTTTTAAAAGAAATTAAACAAATTATGTTATTAATTTTAGTATGCACTAACTTCACGATTGGCTACATATGAATATTGAAAATAAATTTCTTACTATTCTAAATTATTTTCCCACAGTACATTGCCATAAGTAAATTAAACTATCATCAATAAAATAATTTAAAATACTTTGCTTGAAGCTAAGCTTAGCTATTAAAGAGTAATATTACAAAATCGAGGTAAGACCCTTCAAATGAAGTATTACGCTGGAATTCTCTACAGTTTATGGTAAATGTGTTTAAAACTAAATTTAAGATATTTCTCATATTTTTTATAATATTAGTTTATGAATAATTAAAAATCATAGTTTTTAAATAATTAAAAAACTACTGGGATTTTTTTATGTACCGTCTTTACAATATTTTTAACACAACTATAATTTTTTTCAGTTGTTTTCTTGTAGTTTCTCTCTATTATATTATATAATAATAGATTGTAGTCTTACTTACGAGTATATCCTTAAGCAAAGGCTTGGAGCAACTCAATAGCTAGTTGCTTAATTTAAAGCAGATCAGTGGGAGTTAAAGAGAACTTAAAAACAACAAACACATGTGAAACAGCAATAACTTAACATTAACTTGAGTAGTGTGAAGAGCATATAATACGTATATTTTGTCATATAATATCGAGTTGACTTTTTTGCAAATAATGGGAAAACGATACATAAGAAATAAAATCGTTGTATTCGAATTGCACAAAAATTTCACTTTAATAACAATAGGTCTCGTCTTTAGAATTTCTTTCCTGTAAACTAATGTAATTGGTGTGAGGGTTTAAAAGTAATTACCCTAAACTAAAATAAAAAGAACATTATTTATATATATAAGTATACAATATATATATATATATTACTTCAAAGTAATTACCCTAATATATATAAATTCAAAGTAATTACCTTAAATTAGAATAAAAAAGAACATTATTTGTATATATATAAGTATATAACATAATGTATACATATAAACCTTAAAAATTAAAAGAAGAAATTATTTAACTAGAATAATTTTTAAGGAGAATATCGTAAAATAATTTAATTTAAATTAAGAATATAATTTGTTTCTATATACCATAAATATTAATAATTTTTAATTATACTGTGTAATTACTACAATTGTAAAACACTAAACTAATGATAAAAGAGCAAAATAGTTAAATTTTTAAAACTTTTACTACTTTCTATTACAAATATACATTTCATATTTACATATACATACATCAACTAAAACATTATTCTTTAAAAATACTAGCATATTCATATGAACATTGATATATACATATAGCTATGAATATTTTACATATATTTATGTATATCGGAATGCTTAAAGTAACCTCATTTACAGTCGTTATATTGATAAACAAAAAAACTTAGCTGCTTAATGTGTATCTTTCTAAAATCTTCAACCATAAAAATACTGAAAACATTTAAGCCATTAATTTGCTAAAGGTAATTAAAATACGATTAAGGGCAATGCACTAAAAATGCAACTTGAAGAGCTGAAAAATCGATGTACGGAAACAGTGAGACAGTGAGTCAGTGAAGTCAGTATCTGAAATAAGATTATTTTTTAATTTTGTATTTTCATTGAATAAATTCAAGTGCTTATATATTCATGAAGTGCACTTCATTTTCTTATATTGCATAAATTATTATTGATATAAGTAATCTCTGGAATAATGAATAAGACACGCAAAATCACATGTTTGTTTATTTAT